>NW_024080534.1:0-5931 GCF_014754425.2 Oryx dammah
TATCCCCAACAACCTTTCTCTTGAAAAAGTTAACTTACAGCTGCAACTGTTCTCCTTCATATGAAAGTAGTGTCTCAACTCTAATCCCTCTGATGGCTCTCTAACTTGCCTGACAGGTTCTCCCAGACTTTTACAACATGTGAATTGTTTACAGCTCCCCATCCACGAGAGGCATGAAGCTTAAAGCATCTTAAAATTATAGATCCTTTTCTAAAAAGCTAGAAACTATATTGGTGATGGGTTTCACTGTTGAGTCAATGATTGCGGTCAGGCCTCCATATTCTTTATAATTTAGGCACCTGAAGGATATTAATTAATGTAATTGTGATATAGAAAAAGGAATTCAGTAGTTTTAATGTTAGCAACAGTAGACTTTGAATTAATGAATTTTCTCTTTGTTATAAATCACTGTATTCCTCTTTCCTTGTTATAAATTGTTGTGTCCTTGCAATGTAAGAATGTAACTTTATTCAGTGCTTTCTGAGAGTGGCACCAGACTTTGGGAAGAACAAAACTATTATGGCAAATAAGTTTTCTGGTTGACAGACCCTCATAAGTAAAGGGCCATAAAATGTTAATTGGCCTTCTGTTCAGAAGGTGATGTAAATCACCTAAAACTTGTGTATACAGCTGGGTATGCAGAGAGAAAGCCTGATCTTGATTAGAGTCAGGGCTGCTGACGCTGCATAGTTTTGTGTTACCCATTGATTTCTACGTACAACCAAAAGTATAAAAAGCCATTCTGGACAATAAAAGATGGGCCAGTCACTGGAAAGACTGGTTTCCACCGTGTCAATGCTCTCTTTCTCTCTTTCTCCCTCTCCCTCCCTCTCCTTTTCAGGCTGAATTCGCATCTGTGGTATGGAGGCTCACCATGTCTACTTACTTGCCCTGGATTTTAAGACCCACGTGAGAGGGAGCCCAAAGCGGGGCACACTCCTCCCTTCAAACAGGTGCTGGTGGCCTACATAGATGCCGCAAACCTCTTGTCTCAGGGTTTTATTAGCTCTCAGAATAACCCAAGTTATTCAATCTCTTTTCTCCACTAATTTTCCTACTACACAATTCTATCTTAATCTTAATATTTCTAATTAAATAATGTTTTCTATGACTCCAACTCCATCTCCCCTTTGAATTCCCTGGATACACCGGGGCTGGACCCCGGCACACGATGTCCCAATCCACTACAGATACAACTAATTCTCCTGCACTGACTCGACTGTCACCCTGAGTATTGACTCACAAAATGATGGCACGTGTGACAGCCCTGTCGCACCTCGAGAGAAAGCCACGGATCCATATGTCAACTCGAGAGGAAGGCTTACACTGCTCTTACAGCTTGAGAGGAAAGTGGATTGCACGTCTCCACATGAGACGAGGCGTGACTCCCCTGTGGAAACTCCATAGGAACCGTGAGATTGACATAAGCACTGGAGAGGAAGCCTAAGGTTCTGGCCTCAGCTCCAGATGAAGACTTAGGACCCGGCACTGACTGGAGAGGAATCTTGAGAGGCCCCTTGCAACTCGCATGGAGACTAGATTTTCCTGAGGCAACACGAGCGGGCCCCTTAGGTCCCAGTTGAAACTTGAGAGGAACCCCGTGTTTCCTGCTGCAACTGGAGAAAAAACAGGAGATTCACCCATCAATGCAAGATGAGGCCCTTTTCCACTGCAGCATCTCGAGAGAAATTCCACCTTCCCTCTTGAGCCTCGAAAGGGTCCTTGACACCCAGGATGCAACTCAAGAAGTTCCCCGACATACCCGTGTCCACTTGAGAGGAATTCCGAGGGTCCCGTCACAACTCAAGGAGAGCCCCAAATTTCCCTCCTCATCTCGAGATGAGGGCCCATTTCCCTGCTTTGTCGGAAAAGGAATCCTGGCGATCCCATTGCACCTCAAGAGGTGATGGTCTCAAATTGAAAGTCAAGAGGAAGACCAGGGGTCGTGCCACCATTCTAAAAGATTCCGATGTCCCAATCCACTTTAGATACACCTGATTCCCCTGCAATGACTCAACGGTCACCCCGAGTATCGAGTCATAACATGATGCCACGTATGATAGCCCTGTGCACCTCAAGAGAAAGCCACAGATCCCTATGTCAACTCGACAGGAAGTCTGACACTACTGTTACAGCTCGAGAGGAAAGCAGACTTGCATGTCTCCACACGAGACGAGGCCTGACTCCCCTGTTGAAACTCCATAGGAATCCCGAGATTCATGTCAGCACTGGAGAGGATGCCTGCGGTTGCTGCCTCAGTTCCAGATAAGAACCTTGGACCTGGCACCGACTGGAGAGGAATCCTGAGAGGCCCCTCACAACTGGCATGGAGACTGGACTTCCTGAGGCAACGGGAGTGGGTCCCTGATGTCCTCATCGTAACTCAAGAGGAACCCCAAGTTTCCTGCCGTAATTCCAGAAAAACCAGATTCTCTCCTCAACTCGAGAAGAGGCCCTTTTCTGCTATGACATCTCGAGAGAAATCCTACCTTTCATCTTGAGCCTCGAAAGGGTCCTTGACACCCTTGAGGCAACTCAAGAAGTTTCCCAACATACCCGTCTCCACTCGAGAGGAACACCGATGGTCCCGCCACAACTCAAGAAGATCCCGATTATCCCTCCTCATCTCGAGATGAGGGTCCATTTCCCTGCTTCGTCGGGAAAGGAATCCCGGCGTACACATTGCACCTGAAGTGGAGGCGGTGTAAGTTGAAAGTCGAGAGAAGACCAGAGGCCTTGCCACCATTCTAAAAGACCCCAATGTCCCAGTCCACTCCGGATACACCTGATTCTCCTGCAGTGACTCGACTTTCACCCAAAGTATCGAGTCATGACACGATGGCACGTGTGATAGCCCTGTGGCACCTCGAAAGAAAGCCACAGATAACTATATCAACTCGACAGGAACCCTGACACTACTGTTACAGCTCGAGAGGAAAGCAGACTTGTATGTCTCCACACGAGATGAAGCCTGACTCCCATGTTGAAACTCCATAGGAACACTGAGATCCATGTCAGCCCTAGGAAGGAAGCCTGAGGTTGAGGCCTAAATTCCAGATGAGGACCTAGGACACGGCATCAACTGGAGAGGAATCCTGAGAGGCCCCTAGCATCTTGCATGGAGACTGGACTTTACTGAGTCAACCGAGTGTGTCCCTGAGGTCCCCATCGTTACTTGAGAGGAACCCCATGTTTCCTGCCGCAACTCTAGAAAAACCAGGAGATTCTCCCCTCAACGCGAGATGAGGCCCTTTTCCGCTGCGGTGTCTCGAGAGAAATCCCACCTTCCCTCTTGAGCCTCGAAGGGTCCTTGACACCCTGGATGCAACTCAAAAATTTCCCCGAAATAACCGTCTCCACTCGAGGGGAACACCAAGGGTCCTGACACAACTCATAAAGAGCTCCGTTTTTCCTTCCTTATCTCGAGATGAGGGTCCATTTCCCTACTTCGTCAGGAAAGGTATACTGGCCTTCCCGTCGCACCACAAGAGGAGGCGGTCTCTACTTGAAAGTTGAGAGGAACGCCAGGAGTCGTACCCCCATTCCATAAGACCTCGATTGCTGGGAGCCAGCATGGGAGATCCCACCCAGGACAAGGTCATGCGGAGAGACCTGATGGGGCAAGGCGAGTCAGGTCTCAAGGGGTCCTCTACCTGAGCATCTACCTGAAAACCAAAATCTGTCTGTTTACTGTCTGCTATACTATACTCTTCTGACATTGCAGGGGGTATCCCCAACCACCTTTCTCTTGAAAAAGTTAACTTAGAGCTACAACTGGTCTCCTGTATATGAAAGATACAGCTCAGCTCTAATCCCTTTGATGGCTCTCTATCTTGCCTGACAGGATCCCTGGGGTTTTACAACTTTTTATACAGCCCCCCAACCGCGAGAGGCATGCAGCTTAAAGCATCTTAAAGATATAGACTCTTTTTCTAAAAAGCTAGAAATTATATTGGTGATGGGTTCCACTTTTGAGTCAATGACTGCTGCCAGGCCTCCATATTCTTTATCTTTTAGGCACCTGAAAGATATTAATCAATGTAATTAGGATATAGAAAAAGGAATACAGTAGTTTTAATGTTAGCAACACTAGACTTTAGAGTTAATGAATATTCTCTTTGTTATAAATCACTGTACTCCCATTTCCTTGTTATAAATTGTTGTGTCCTTGCTATGAAATAATGTAACTTTATTTAATTCTTTCTGAGAATGGCACCAGACTTTGGGAAGAACACTATTAAGGCAAATAAGTTTTCTGGTTGACAGACTCTTATCAGAAAAGGGCCGTAAAAAGTTAATTGGCCTTCTGGCCAGAAGATGATGTTAATCACCTAAGACTTGTGTATACAGCTGTTTCTACAGAGAGAAAGCCTGATCTCAATAAGAGTCAGGACTGCTGACACTGCATAATTTTGTATTATCCATCAATCTCTATGTACAACTGAAAGTATAAAAAGCCTTTCCGGACAAAAAAGATGGGCCAGTCACTGGAAAGACTGGTTCTCTCTCTCTATCTCCTGCACCCTCACTTTCCTTTTCAGGCTCAATTCCCATCTTGGGTGTGGAGGCTCTCCATGACTAATATTTGCCCTGGCTTCTAAGACCCACGCAAGAGGGAGCCCAAGGCGTGGCACCTTGCGCAATTCAAGCGGGTGCAGGAGGCCTAAGTAGATGGTTCAAAACTCTTGTCTTGGGGATGTATTAGCTCTCTGTGTAATCCAAGTTATTCAGCCTCTTTTCTCCACTAATTTTCCTACTATATTATTCTATCCTAATCTTTATATTTCTAATTAAACAATTTTTCCTAAAATGCCAACTCCATCTCCTCTTCGATTTCCCTGGATCCACCAGGGCTGGACCCCAGCACCCGATGTCCCAATCCACTCCAGATACACCTGATTCCCCTGTACTGACTCTACTGTCACCTAGAGTATCAACTCCTAACACGATTGCACGTGTGACAGCCCTGTGGCTCCTCAAGATAAAGCCACAGATCCCTATGTCAACCCGACAGGAAGCCTGACACTACTGTTACAGCTCTAGAGGAAAGCAGACTTGCATGTCTCCACAAGAGACGATGCCAGACTCCCCTCTGGAAACTCCATAGGAACAAAGAAATCCATGTCAGCACTAGAGAAGAACCCTGAGGTTCCAACCTCAGCTCCAGATGAGGACCTCATCCCCGGCAGGGACTGGAGAAGAATTCCAAGAGGCACTTCGCAAATCGTATGGACACTGGACTTTCCTGAGGCAACAGGAGAGAGTCCTGAAGCCCCATAGTAAGTTAAGAGGAACCCCAAGTTTCCAGCCTCAACTTGCGCAAAAACCAGTAGATTCTTCCCTCAAAGCGAGATGTGGCCCTTTTCTGCTGAGGCGTCTCCAAAGAAATCCCACCTTCCTTCTTGAACCTTGAAAGAGTCAGCCTTGATGCAAATAAAGAAGTTCCACGACATACCCGTCTCCACTCGAGAGGAACATTGAGTGTCCCATGACAACTCAAGAAGAGCCCCATTTTTCCCTCCTTATCTCTAGATGTGGGTCCCTTTCCCTGCTTCTTTGGGAAAGGAATCCCGCCGTTTCTGTTGCACATCAAGAGGAGGTGCTCTTCTCTTGAAAGTCGAGAGGAACTCCAGGGGTCATGCAAAATTCCAAATGTCCTCAGGGTCCCAGTCCACTCCAGATAAACCTGAATCCCCTGAACTGACTCGACTGTCACCCCGAGTGTTGATTCACCACATGATGACACGTGTGACAGCCTTGTGGCACCTCGAGCGAAAGACACAGGTCCCTATGTCAACTCGGCAGGAAACCTGACACTACTGTTACAGCACGGGAGGAGAGCGGACTTGCATGTCTCCACACGAGACTAGGACAGACTCCCCCTGGAAACTCCATAGGAACCCCGAGATCCATGTCAGCACTGGGAGGAAA
>NW_024080534.1:5941-15290 GCF_014754425.2 Oryx dammah
GACATTCACTCTTGCCATCTCTTGTTTGACCACTTGCCATTTGCCTTGATTCATGGACCTGACATTCCAGGTTTCTATGCAATATTGCTCTTTACAGCATCACACTTTGTTTCTATCACCAGTCACATCCACAGCTGGGTATTGTTTTTGCTTTGGCTCCATCCCTTCTTTCTTTCTGGAGTTATTTCTCCACTGATCTCCAATAGCATATTGGACACCTACTAACCTGGGGAGTTCCTCATTCAGTATCCTATTATTTTGCCTTTTAATACTGTTCATGGTGTTCTAAAGGCAAGAATACTGAAGTGGTTTGCCATTTCTTTCTCCACTGGACCACATTCTGTCAGACCTCTGGTCACGGTTTGATTGTTTAGAGCCCCCGAACCGCGAAAGACATGAAGCTTAAAGCATCTTAAAGATACAGAGCCTTGTCTAAAAAGCTAAAAATTTTATTGGTAATGGGTTTCACTGTTGAGTCAATAACTGCCACCAGGCCTCCATATTCTGTATCTTTTAGGCACCTGAAGGATATTAATCAATATAATTGGGATATAGAAAAAGGAATATAGTAGTTTTGATGTTAGCAACACTAGACATTTGAGTTCATTAATTTTCTCTTTGTTATAAATCACTGTACTCCTCTTTCTTTGTTATAAATTGTTGTGTCCTTGCTATGTAAAAAGGTAACTCTTTATAGTGCTTTCTGAGAGTGGCACCAGACTTTGGGAATAACAACACTTTTAAGGTTTTCTGGTTGACAGACTCTTATCAGAAAAGGGCCATAAAATGTTAATTGGCCCTCTGGCCAGAAGATGATGAAAATCACCTAAGACTGGTGTATATAGCTAGGTATGCAGAGAGAAAGCCTGGTATCGATGAGTCAGGTCTGCTGATGCTGCATAATTTTGGATTATCCATTGATCTCTATGTACAACCAAAGGTATAAAAAGCTTTTCTGGACAATAAAGGCTGGACCAGTTTCTCAGACCAGCTTCTGGAACTGGTTTCTTGGGAATCTGGCTCCCTCCATGTCGACATGTTGACTTCCTCTCTCTCTGTTTCACCTTCTCCCTCCTTCTCTTTTCAGGCTGAATTCTCATCTGGAGCACAGAGGCTCACCATGTCTACTTGCCCTGGCTTCTAAGACCCATCCGAGAGGGAGCACCCTCTGCTATTCAAGCGGGCTCCAAAGGCCTAACATATATGGTGAAAACCTCTTGTCTCAAGGTTTTATTAGTTTTCCACATAAACAAAGTTATTCACCATCTTTTCTCCATTAAAATTTCCTACTACACTATTTTTTCCTAATCTCTCATATATTTCTAATTAAATAGTACTTTCTCAGACTCTGACTCCATCCCTGCTTTGAATTCACTGGATCCACCAGGGCTGGACCCTGGCAACAGCCCTGTAGCACCTCGAGAGAAAGCCACAGATCCCTATGTCAACTTGACACGAAGTTGACACTACTGTTACAGCTCGAGAGGAAAGCAGACTTGCATGTCTCCACACGAGATTAGGCCTGATCCCATATTGAAATTACACAGGAACCCCGAGATCCATGTCAGCACTGGAGAGGAAACCCTAGGTTCTGGCCTCAGCTCCAGATGAGGACCTAAAACCTGGCACCGACTGGAGAGGAATCCCGAAAGGCCCCTTGCAACTCGCATGCAGACTAGACTTTCCTGAGGCAACATGAGCCGGTCCCTGAGGTCCCCGGTGTAACTCGAGAGGAACTCCACTTTTCCTGCTGCAACTCGAGAAAAACCAGAAGATTCTCCCCTCAATGCAAGATGAGGTCCTTTTCCGCTGCGGCATCTCAAGAGAAATCCTATCATCTCCCTTGAGCCTCGAAAGGGTCCTTGACACCCTTGATGTAACTCAAGAAGTTCCCCGACATACCCATCTCCACTCGAGAGGAACACCATGGGTCCCACCACAACTCACGTATAGCCCTGTTTTTCCCTCCTCATCTCGAGATCAGGGTACATTTCCCTGCTTCGTTGAGAAGGGAATCCCGGCATTCCCATGGCAAGTCAAGAGGAGGCGGTCTCAAATTGAAAGTGGAGAGGAACGCCAGGGGTCATGCAACCATTCCAAAAGACCACAATGTCCCAATCCACTGCAGATACAACTGATTCCCGTGTATTGACTCGATTGTCACCCTGAGTATCGACTCAACCCAATGGCACGTGTGACAGCCCTGTGGTACCTCAAGAGAAAGCCACAGATCTCTATGTCAAATCCACAGGAAGCTTGACACTAATGTTACAGCTTGAGAAGAAAGAGGACTTGCAAGTCTGTACATGAGACGAGGCCTGACACCCCATTGCAACTCCAGCAGAATTCTGAGTTCCATGTCAGCACTGGGGAGGAAGCCTGAGGTTCCAACGTCAGCTCCAGATGAGGACCTAGGACCCGGCACCATCTGGAGAGGAATCCCGAGAGGCCCCTCGCAACTCGCATGGAGACAGGCTGGCTTTTTCTGAGGCCACATGAGCGGATCCCTGAGGTCCCCGTAATAACTCGAGAGGAACCCCAAGTTTCCTGCCCCAACCCGAAAAAAACCAGGAAATTCTCCCCTCAACCCGAGATGAGGCCCTTTTCCACTGTGATGTCTTGAGAGAAATCCCACCTTCCCTCTTGAGCCTTGAAAGTGTCCTTGACACCCTTGATTCAACTCAAGAATTTCCCCAACATACCCGTCTCCACTCTAGAGGAACACCGAGAGTCCCATCAAAACTCAAGAAGAGCCCCATTTTTTCGTCCTCATTGCAAGATGAGGATCCATTTCCCTTCTTCTTTGGGAAGGGTAATCCTGCCGGGTCCAGCTCTTGTGGATCCAGGGTAATTTGATGCGAGGATGGAGTTGGCGATTTGATTTAGAGAAACATAAGGAAAGAATGTTGTAGATAAGAAAATGGAGGAGAGAAAGAGGCTCATATTCCTTGGTTTACATAGAGAACCAATAAAACTTCGAGACGAGAAGTTTGCCCTGTTCACGGTCGCCACAGGTGCCCTCCCGGTCTCTGGAGGGAGTGAAGATGCAGAACGTCTTCCTGTTCAGGTCTTAGAAACCTGGACAGATAGCTGATCACATGGAGCCTCTATTCTCCAAGGGATCAGCCTGAAAATGACAGTGAGAGGGAGAGAGGGAGAATGATTGACACAGGGAGACCAAGCTGCTTCGATGAGTGAGGCCCAATAACTTTATTTTCAAAAGGACTTTTATACATTTTCCACAAAGGATGTTGTGTACATTATCTTCTGGCCTTGGAGGCCTGTGAAACATTTTAAGACCCTCTTTTGATAAAGGCTTCTCAACGAGAAAACTTAGTTTCCCTTGAAGTGTTTCTTCTTTATAATTCTAATCTATGTCAGCCTCAGAAAGTATCAAACAAAGTTACATTTTTAGGAAGCAAAGGTGCAGTGAGTTACAACCAAGAAAGAACCAATTAACTCAAAGGTCTGATGTGGTTAGTTTCAAGGCTACATTTGTTTTTCCTTACATTCTAACTATATTAACAAATGTATTCCCAGGTGCACAGTGGATAAGAGATATGGGAACTTAGCAACAAGTATTGGGCCAATAATGAAATCCTACACCAGCACTACTCTAATAAATTTTAACTCTTTGAAAGGCTCTACATTTTAGGCTTCCCGTGCCTCTCACAGTTGGGAGGGTATAAACAATCACATGTGTAGTTGTAAAAGTCCGGGTAAGGCAAGTTAGAGAGCCATCAAAGGGTTTGAGCTGAAACACTGCTTTTATATGCAGGAGACTGTTAACTGGAGCTCTAAGTTAACTTTTTCCAGAGAAAGGTGGTCAGGGATAGGCCCACTGTAATGTCAGAAAAATAGGTGGAAAGCATAATGAGGTAAGGCAGGCAGAATATGTTTTGGGGGTAGATGCTCGAGAAAATTCAGTGAGGTTCCCTTAAGGCATGACTCGCATTTGCCTGTCAGACCCTTAACCTCGAGACCTTTGCCATGGGCGGTATTCCCCATGGTGGCTGCCGGAAAATGCCGGCGTTCCAGATGCACCTCAAGAGGAGGTGGTCTCAATTTGAAAGTTGAAAGGAACTCCAGGCATCCTTCCACCATTCCAAAAGACCCAGATATCCCAATCCACTCCAGATACACCTGAATCCCCTGCACTGACTCCACTGTCAGCCTGAGTATCGACTCAAAACCTGATGGAACGTGTGATAGCCCTGTGGCACCTTGAGAGAAAGCCACAGATCCCTATGGCAACTCGACAGGAAGCCTGACACTACTGTTACAGCTCGAGAGGAAAGCGGACTTGCATGTCTCCACAGGAGACGAGGCCTGACACCACTGTGGAAGCTCCATAGGAAAACCGAGAACCCAGTCAGCACTGGAGAGGAATCCTGAGGTTCCAGCCTCAGCTCCAGATGAGGACTCAGGACCTGGGACCGACTAGAGAGGAGTTCCTAGAGCCCACTCGCAACTCGCATGGAGACTGGACTTTCCTGCAGCCACACAATTGGGTCCCTGAGGTCCCCATCAAAACAGGAGAGGACCCCCAAGCTTCCTGATGCAGCTCGAGAAAAACCAGGGGATTCTCCCCTCAATATCAGATGCGGCACTTCACCTGCAGCATCTCGAGAGAAATCCCACATTCCCTCTTGAGCCTCGAAAGGGTCCTTGACATGCCTGATGCAACTCAAGAAGTTCTCCAATATACCCATCTCCACTCGAGACGAACACCGAGATTCCTGACACAACTCAAGAAGAGCCCCGTTTTCCCCTCCTCATCTTGAGATGAGGGTCCCTTTCCCTGCTTCATTGGCAAAGGAAACCCGGCGTTCCTGTCGCACTTCAAGAGGAGGCGCTCTCAACTTGAAAGTCAAGAGGAACTCCCGGGGTCGTGTCACCACTCAAAAAGATACTGATGTCAGGGTCCACTTAAGAAACACCTGATTCCCATGCACTGAATCAATAGTCACCTCGAGGATCGACTCACAACACGATGGCACGTGTGACAGCCCTGTGGCACCTCAAAGAAAGCCACAGATCCCTGTGTCAACTTGAGAGGAAACCTGACACTACTGTTACATATCAGGAGGAAAGCAGACTTGTATGTCTCCACACAACATGAGGCATGACTCCACTGTGGAAACTCCATAGGAACCCTGAGATCCATGTCAGCACTGGAGTGGAACCCTGAGGTTTCAGAATCAGCTCCAGATGAGAACCTAGGACGTGGCACCAACTGGAGAGGAATCCCGAGAGGCCCTTCGCAATTCGCATGGAGACTGAAATTTCCTAAGGCCACATGAGCAGGTCCCTGGGGTCCCCGTCATAACTTGAGAGGAACCTCAATTTTCCTGCCGCAACTCGAGCAAAACCAGGAGATTCTCCCCTCAACATGAGATGAGGCCCTTTTCTGCTATGGCATCTTGAGAGAAATCTCACCTTCCCTCTTGAGCCTTGAAAGGGTCCTTGACACCCGTGATGCAACTCAATAAGTTCCCCGACATACCCATCACCACTCGAGAGGAACACCGAGGGTCCCACCACAAATCAAGAAGAGCCCCGTTTTTCCATCCTCATCTTGACATGAGGGTCCCTTTCCCTGCTTCGTCGAGAAAGGAATCCCGGTGTACCCGTCGCACCTCAAGAGGTGGCGCTCTCAACTTGTAAGTCGAGAGGATCTCCAGGGGTCGTGCCACCATTCCAAAACACCCGAATGTCTCAGTTCACTTCAGATACACCTGATTTCCCTGCACTGACTTGACTATCATGCCGAATATCAACTCAAAACATGACGGCCGGTGTGACAGCCTTGTGGCATCTCAAGAGAAAGCCACAGATCCCTATGGCAACTCGACAGCACTACTTTTGCTGCCTATTTTGCGACCCCACCCCCTCTAATAGAGAACTGAAAGGACTCAGGGTTACCCGGGTGGGATGGGAAAGGGGACCTGGCCCGGGCTGGAGCTCCCCTGTTACCTTTCTGTTCCTTCAGACAAAGGGCCAGAAGCCTCTTGGGGGGCGTCCTGAGACTGCACCGACTGCTTTCCCACACACCCGGCTGGTGAGCTCCCCCGAGTCCCCGGCCTCTGGGAAGGGGCAAACAGCAAAACATCCTGGCTGCCTGCGAACTGGCTGGGGGCTCCTCTCCGCTGTGAGGCCTGGAGATCTGGTTTCCGTGTTCTGTTTTGTTCTATTGCCAGGAAATGACGTCATTTCCTGGGTTCCTTGCCGGGATCCCTTACACAAAGCCCCCCAAGTGAACCTCTGAGTTTCTGTCTGTTCACCCACCCCCTTAAGCCATGTGCAGGCACAGTGACACCCACACCACTCACCCCACAGCTTTGGAAGTCCTAGGTGAACCCAGGGCCTGAGCTCTGAGAACACAGTTCTTTCAGACAGGCTCCTTCTCATCTGTGATGTGGCCCTTGACAAGCCATATGTACCTCAGGATTTCCCTAGTCTCTCCATCTCCAGAGTGGGGTCAATCTCTCATCTAATGCCTTGGTCTGTCAGCCTACAGCGCCTGCATGCCTTTCAACCGGGGGCTGGTATCACAAGGAGCTTGTGCCCTTGGACTTCCCAAAGGCAAGATTCAATACATGGCTGATCTAGCACAGAATGGGGCAGAAACAAGCCTGGATTGGCTCTGGGACCTCGGAAAAGGCACTCCCCTTTCTGCCTATTTTGGGACCCAGTCCTTCCCCTTCCCCCAATGGAGGACTGAAAGGAAGACTGGAAGGTCATCTCCTCTTACTTAAAAGAGGACTCAAATTTCTGGTCCTCTTTTTTTCCATTGTGATTCTGGATCAAGTGCCCCATCTCAGCTTCTGTGGGTGGCTGAGCCTATAATGGCTCCTGCATTCTTCCCCTTTACTCTCATAAGCTTGAGTCATTTTCCCACTTCTATAGTGGATGGGAACTGTCTTTGCTTCCAACTTCCAGATAGATTTATGAAGAGGTCTGTAAAATCTACTCATTTCCTCTCTCTTATTCAGTGTCTCTCTCTAGACATGTCGTTCTTTTCATTTGGAAATTCTGTCTCTGTCTTCCTTTCTCTCTTTCTGTCTCTCCTGTGGATGGATGGAAGCCTTGAATGCACATGTATATTATTAGCTTAGGGATAGGTTTTAGGGATAGCTTAAAGTGAGATCAAGTGTTTAGGTTGGAGTTGATGTTGGGGGATGGGACAAGGGTGGTGTGTTTTTTCTTGGAGACTTGAGTGCTGTTTGTTCTTAGTCTATTTTACATAGGATCCGCTTATCAGATACATCACTTGCAAGTCATCTCTTATGTTCAGTTTACTATCTTTTTGACTTGTGAAAGCTTGATTTCCTGGTGGCTCAGATCGTAAAGTGTCTGCCCGCAATGGGGGACCCTGATTTTATCGCTGGGATGGGAAGATCCCCTCGAGAAGTAAATGGCAACCCACTCCAGTACTCTTGCCTAGAAAATTGCATAGTTGGAGGAGCCAGGTGGGCTACAGTCCATGAGTCACAAAGAGTCAGACACGACTGAGCCACTTCACTTTACTTGTGGTTGGCACACAGATTTGTAGTTTCAACACCACTAAAGATTGTGTGTGGGTGCAGGAGGGCTGAGAGGAGCTACTCCATGTTCAAGGTCAGGAGGGGTGGCCCTGATGAGATACCCCTCATCCAAGGTAAGGAGCAGTGGCTGTGTTTTGCTGGATCAGCCGTCAATAGACACCCCACAACCAAGGTAAGAGAAACCGAAGTAAGATGGTAGGTGTTGTGAGACAGCATCAGAGGACAGACACACTGAGACCATAATCACAGACAACTAGCCAATCTGATCACAGGGACCACAGCCTTGTCTAACTCAATGAAACTAGGCCATGCCATGAGGGGCCACCCAAGGCAGCCGGGTCATGATGGAGAGGGCTGACAGAATGTGGTCCACTGGAGAAGGGAATGGCAAACCACTTCAGTATTTTTGCCTTGAAAACCCCATGAACAGTATGAAAAGGCAAAATGAGAGGATACTGAAAGAAAATCCCAGGTTGGTAAGTGCCCAATATGCTACTGGAGATCAGTGGAGAAATTCCTCCAGAAAGACTGAAGGGATGGAGCCAAAGCAAACACAATACCCAGTTGTGGATGTGACTGGCGAAACAAGCAAGTTCTGATGCTGCAAAGAACAATAATGCATAGGAACCAGGTATGTTAGGTTCAGGAATCAAGGCAAAGTGGAAGTGGTCAAACAGGGGATGGCAAGAGTGAACATTGACATTCTAGGAATCAGCGAAATAAAATGGACTGTGATGGGTGAATTTAACTCAGATGACCATGGTATCTCCTACTGTGGGCAGGAATCCCTTAGAAGAAGTGAAGTAGCCATCACTGTCAACAAAAGAACCGGAAATGCAGTACTTGGATGTCCTCTCAAAAACGACAGAATGATCTCTGATCCTTTCCAAGGCATCACTCAATATCAGGTAATCCAAGCCTATGCCCCAACCGGTAATCCTGAAGAAGTTGACATTGAATGGTTCTATGAAGACTTTCAAGACCTTTTCGAAATAACACCCAATAAAGTTGTCCTTTTCATTCTAGGGGACTGGAATGCAAACATAGGAAGTCAAGAAACACCTGGAATAATAGGCAAATTTGGCCTTGGAGTACGGAATGAAGCAGGGCAAATAATAGAATTTTGCCAAGAGTATGCACTGGTCATAGCAAACAGCCTCTTCCCACAACACAAGAGAAGATTCTACACATGGACATCATCAGATGGTCAACACTGAAATCAGACTGATTACATTCTTTGCAGCCAAAAGTGCAGCCACACACTACCCATACAGTGTGCAGAAACAAGACGGGGAGATGACTGGCTCAGACCATGAACTTATTGCTAAATTTAGACTTAAATTGAAGAAAGTAGGAAAAGCCACTAGACAACTCAGATACGACCTAAATTAAATCCCTGATGATTATACATTGGAAATGAGAAATAGATTTAACGGATTAGATCTGATAGAGTGCCTGATGAAATATGGACGGAGGTTTGAGACATTGTACAGGAACAGGGAACAAGACCATCTCCAAGGAAAAGAAAGGTGAAAAAGCAAAATGGTTGTCTGAGGAAGCCTTACAAATAGCTGTGAACAGAAGAGAAGAGAAAAGCAAAGGAGAAAAGGAAAGATATAAGCATCTGAATGCATTGTTCCAAAGAATAGCAAGGAGCGATAAGAAAGCCTTCAGGAGCGACCAGTGCAAAGAAATAGAGGGAAACAACACAGTGGAAAAACTAGAGATCACGTCAAGAAAATTAGAGACACCAAGGGATCATTTCATGCAAAGATGGGCTCGATAAAGACAGAAACGGTATG
>NW_024080534.1:15790-22020 GCF_014754425.2 Oryx dammah
ACACAGCTCTTTGAGACAGGCTCCTTCTTCTCATCTGTGATGTGGCCCTTGACAAGCCATATGCCCCTCAGGGTTACCCTAGTGTCTCCATCTCCAGAGTGGGGTCAATCTCTCATCTATGCCTTGGTCTGTCAGCCTACAGCACCTACATGCCTGTCAACCTGGGGCTGGTATCACATGGAGCTTGTGCCCTGGGACTTCCCAAAGGCAAGATACATTACATGGCTGACCTAGCACAGAATGGAGCAGATACAGGCGTGGATGGGCTCTCGGACCTAGGAAAATGTCAGTGAAATTATCAGCATGTCTGAGACTACTTTTGCAGCTCGAGAGGAAAGCGGGCTTCCTTCTCTCCATGCAAGATGATGCATGACTCCCCTCCCACAGATGAAACTCCATAGGAGCCCCGAGATCCATGTCAGCACTTTGAGGAATCCTGAGGTTCCAGCATCTAGTCTAGATGAAGATCTAGGCCCCTGCACAGACTGAAGAGGTATCCCTAGAGGCCAATCGCAACTCGCATGAAGACTTGACTTTCCTGAGGCAACTCGAGTGGGTCCCTGAGGTCCCCATTGTAACTTGAGAAGAACCTTAAGTTTCCTGCTGCAACTCGAGAAAAACCAGGATATTCTCCCCTCAAAATGAGATGAGTCCGGTTTCCTCTGAATCATCTCCAGAGAAATCCCATCTTCGCTCTTGAGCCTCGAATGGGTCCTTGACACCTTAAATGCAGCTTAAGAAATTCCCCAATATCCCCATCCCCTCTTGAGAGGAACACCGAAGGACCCACCACAACTAAAGAAGAGCCCCGTTTTCCCTCCTCATCAGTGTCCATTTCCCTGCTTCATTGTGAAAGGAATCCCGGCGTTCCCCTTACACCTCAAGAGGAGTCAGTCTCTACTTGAACCTCAAGAGGATTTCCAGGGGTTGTGCAACAATTCAAAAAGACCCTATTGTCACAGTCCACGCCAGATACACCTGATTGCCCTGCACTGAGTGTACTGTCACCACAACTATTGTCTCAAAACACGATGGGAGTGGTGACAGCTCTGTGGCACCTCGAGAGAAAGCCACAGATCCCTATGTCAAATCGAAGGAAGCCTGACACTATTTTGACAGCTTGAGAGGCAAGCGGACTTCCATGTCTCCGCAAGAGACGAGGCATGACTCCCCTATTGAAACGCCATAGGAACCCCACGATCCATGTTAGCACTGGAGAGGAACCATGAGGTTCCTGCCTCAAATACAGATGCAGACTTAGGCCCCTGCAGAGCCTGAAGAGGAATCCCAAGAGGCCCTTCACAAGTCACATAGAGACTTGACTTTCCTGAGGCAACATGAGCGGGTCCCTGAGTTCCTTGTCGTAACTGGATAGGAAACACAAGTATGCTGCCACAACTCGAGAAAAACCAGGAGATTCACCCCTCAATGGGAGATGAGGCCCTTTTCCACTGTGGCGTCTTGAGAGAAATCCCACCTTCCCTCTTGAGCATCGAAAGGGTCCTTGATACCCTTGATGCAACTCAAGAAATTCCCCTATATAAACGTCCCCACTCGAGAAGAACACTGAGAGTGCCATCACAACTCAAGAAGAGCCCCGTTTTTCCCTGTTCATTTCGAGATGAGAGTCCATTTCCCTGCTTCGTCAGGAAAGGAATCATGGCATTCTTATCGCATCTCAAGTGGAGGCGGTCTAAAATTTAACCTTGAAAAGAACTCCAGGGGTCGTGCCACAATTCAAAAAGACCCCATTGTCCCAATCCACTCCAGAAAAAAAACTTATTCCCCATCACTGACTCGACTGTCACCCCGAGTATCGACTCACAACACGATGGCAAGTATGACATCCCAGTGGCACCTCGAGAGAAAGCAACAGATCCCTTATGTCAACTCGACAGGAAGCTTGACACTAATTTTACAACTCCAGAGGAAAGAGGACTTGCATGTCTCCACTAGAGACGAGGATTGACTTCCCTGCTGAAACTCCATAGGTACCCCAAGATCCATGTCAGCACTGGAGAGGAAACCTCAGGGTCCGGCCTCAGCTCCAGATGAGGACCTTGGCCCCAGCACCAACTGGAGAGGAATCAGAGAGGCCCCTTGCAACTCGCATGGAGACTGGACTTTCCTGAGGCAACACGAGCGGGTCCCTGAGGTCCCCATTGTAACTCGAGAGGAACCCAGTTTCCTGTCAAAACTCAAGAAACACCAGGAGATTCTCCCCTCAATGGGAGATGAGGCCCTTTTCCACTGTGGCGTCTTGAGAGAAATCCCACCTTCCCTCTTGAGCATCGAAAAGTCCTTGAGACCCTTGAGGCAACTCCAGAAGTTTCCTGACATTCCTGTCTCCACTCGGGAAGAACCCTGACTGTCCTGGTACAACTCAAGAGAGCCCAGATTTCCCCTCCTCATCTCGAGATGAGGGTCTATTTCCGTGCTTCTTTGGGAAAAAAAAATACTGGCATTGATCTAGGGATCTGTGTCTTTCTCTCAAGGTGCCACAGGGCTGTCGCACCTGCCATTGTGTTTTGAGTCGAGGCTCAGGATGACAGTCGAGTCAGTCCAGGGGAACCAGGTGTATCTGGAGTGGATTGGGACATTGGGGTCTTTTGGAATGGTGGCATGACCCCTGGAGTTCCTCTCCAGTTTCATGTTGAGATCACCTCCTCTTGAGGTGTGACGGGAATGCAGGGATTCCTTTTCTGACGAAGCAGGGAACTGGACCCTCATCTAGAGATGAGAAGAGAAAAACAGGGCTCTCCTTGAGTTGTGGTGGGACACTCAGGGTTCCTTTCCAGTGGAGACGGGTATGTCAGGGAACTTATTGATTTGCATCAAGGGTTTCAAGGACCCTTTGGAGGCTCAAGAAGGAAGGTGGGCTTTCTCTTCCGACCCTGCAGAGAAAAGGGCCTCATCTCGCAAAGAGGAGAATCTTCTGGTTTTTCTCGACTTCCGGCAGGAAATATGGGGCTCCTCTCAAGTTATGGAGGGGACTAGGGGACCTGCTCGTGTTTCTTCAGGGAAGTCATGTCTTCATCCCAGTTGTGAAGGGCCCCTAGGTATTGCTCTCCAGTTGGTGCCGAGGCCTAGGGATTCATCTGGAGTTGAGGCCGGAAACTCAGGGTGCCGCTCCAGTGCTGACATGTATCTCGGGGTTCCTATGGAGTTTCCACATAGGAGTCAGGCCTTGTCTCGTGTGGAGACATGCAAGTCCGCTTTCCTCTCGAGCTGTCAAAGTAGTGTCAGACTTCCTGTCGAGTTGACATAGGGATCTGTGTCTTTCTCTCAAGGTGCCACAGGGCTGTCACACCTCCCATCTTGTTTGGAGTCAATACTCGGGGTGACAGTCGAGTCATTGCAGGGGAATCCGGTGTATCTGCAGTGGATTTGGACATTTCGGTCTTTCAGAATTGTGGCACGACCCGTGGAGTTCCTCTCGAGTTTCAAGTTGAGACCGCCTCCTCTTGAGGTGCAACAGGAATGCCAGGATTCCTTTCCCAACGAAGCAGGGAAATGGACCCTCATCTCGAGATGAGGAGGGAAAAACGGAACATTTCTTGAGTTGTGGCAGGACCCTCGTTGTTCCTTTTGAGTGGAGACGGATATGTGGGGGAACTTCTTGAGTTGCATCAATGGTATCAAGGACCCTTTCGAGGCTCAAAGATGAAGGTGGGTTTTCTCGAGAGGCCACAGAGAAGGGCGTCATCTTGCGTTGAGGGGAGAAACTCCTGGTTTTCCTCAAGTTGCGGCAGGAAACTTGGGGTTCCTCTAGAGTTTCAACAGGGACCTCAGGGACCGGCTCGTGTTGCCTCAGGAAGGTCAAGTCTCCATGCCAGTTTCGAGGGGCCTCTCGGGATTCCTCTCCATTTGGTGATGGGGCCGAGTTCCTCATCTGAATTTGATACCACAACCTCAGGTTTCCTCTCCAGTTCTGATATGGATCTCGGGGTTCCTATAGAGTTTCAACAGGGGAGTCAGGCCTCATCTCCTATGGAGACATGCAATTCCCCTCTCCTCTCAAGCTGGAAAATTCGTGTCAGGCTTCCTGGTCAGTTGTCATAGTGATCTGTGACTTTCTGTCGAGGTGCCACAGGGCTGTCACACGTGCCATCGTGTTTTGAGTAGATACTCAAGGTGACAGTCGAGTCAGTGCAGGGGAAGCCGGTTTATCTCTACTTGATTTGGACATCGGGGTCTTTTTGAATTGTGGCACGATGCTGGGAGCCTATACATGAGATTCCACTCATGACAAGGTCATGCCGAAGATCCTGACAGTGCAAGTTAGATCAGGTCTCAAGAGGTCCTCTGCCTGAGAATCTGCCCCAAAACCAGAATCTGTCTGTTTTATTATTTCATGTCTCTCACTTACACCTCTGACATTAATGGAGGGCTCTCCCCGACCACCTTTCTCTAAATAAAATTAACTTAGAGGCCTAGTTAATAAGTCTCCTGGGCCTAATTGGAGTGTTTCTATTCAGACTGATCTAGTAGCTTTCTAACTTGCCTGACAGGTTTAACCGAACTTTTGCTACTACACATATGATTGTTTAGAGCTGCCCAACCATGAGAGGCACAGGATTCTTAAAAAATTCTAGGTATGTAGAGCGTTTTGAGGAGTTAAAAAATCATTAGAACAGAACTGGTTAAGGGTTTCATTGTTGAGCCAATACTTGCTGCCAAGTTTTCATATCCTTTATTTGTTGTGTACCCGGGAGTGCATTAAATAATATGGTTGGTATATATATATATAAAAAAACAAGTAGAATATTGGATCTTTAAGTTAAGTACTTTCTTTGTTGTAATCCACTGCACCTTTGTTCTATAAGGATGTAACTTTATTTAGTACTTTGAGGGTAACACAGATTAAAAAAAACACTTCAAGGGAAAATGAGTTTTTTGGTTGATTAACATTTGTCAAGGAAAAATGCCATAAAATGTTAACATGTCTCCTGGCCAGAAGATAATGTAAATCACCTGAGACATTTTGTATTCAGAAAGATATGCAGAAAGAAAGCCTGATATCGATAAGGGTCAGGACTGCTGACCCTTCATGACTCTGCATCTTCTGTTATGTAAAACTTAGGGTATATAAGCACCTTTTGAAAATAAAGTTATGGGGTTTTTGCACAAGCTTGACCTCCAACACGTCAATTCTTTCTCTCTTTTTCCCTCTCACTCCCTCTTGTTTTCAGGCTGATCCCTTGGAATACAGAGGCTCTATGTGTTCACTTTTCTGCCTGGGCTTCTAAGACCCACATGAGAGGGAGACCAAGGCGGGGCAACTTCCGCTATGCAAGTGGGCACCTGTGGCCTATGAGAACAGAGAAAGTCTCTTGTCTTGAGAATTTATTAGCTATTTGTGCAAACCAAGGAATATCAGCATCTTTCTCTCTAATTTCTTAATGGCTCTCTTACCTCCCTCTATAACTCTAAGTCTATAAATCTATCTCTATATACCTCTTTGGCCTAGCCATCCACGCTTTGGATACCCTGGAACCAACCGGGGCTGGACCCCGGTAGCATGACTCCTGAGTTTCTCTCGAGTTTTAAGTTGAGGCCTGTTCCTGTTGAGGTGTGACAGGAGCGCCGGTATATCTTTCCAAACGAATCAGGGAAATGGACACTCATCTCGAGATGAGGAGGGGAAAACGGGGCTCTTCTTGAGTTGTGGGGGTACCCTCAGTGTTCCTCTCAAGTGGAAATGGGTATGTCGGGGAACTTCTTGAGTTGCATCAAGGGAGTCAAGGATCCTTTCGAGGCTCAAGAGGGAAAGCGGGATTTCTCTCGAGACGCCACAGTGGAAAGGGCCTCATCTCGCGTTGAGGGGAGAATCTCTTGGATTTTCTCGAGTTGCGGCGGGAAACTTGGAGTTCCTCTTGAGTTACGACGGGGACCTCAGGGACCCGCTCGTGTTGCCTCAGGAAAATCCAGTCTCCATGAGCATTGCGAGGGGTCTCTCAGGATTCCTCTCCAGTCGGTGCCGTGTCCTAGGTCCTCATCTGTAGTTGCAGCCAGAACCTCCGTGTTCCCCTCCAGTGCTCACCTGAATCTCGGGGTTCCTATGGAATTTCAACAGGGGAGTCAGGCCTCGTCTCCTGTGGAGACATGCTAGTCCGCTTTCCTCTAGAGCTGTAAAAATAATATCAGGTTTCCTGTCGAGTTGACATAGGGATCTGTGGCTTTCTCTCAAGGTGCCACAGGGCTGTCACACATGCGATTGTGTTTTGAGT
>NW_024080534.1:22030-26309 GCF_014754425.2 Oryx dammah
GAGGTGTTTGAATTGAAACATTCCAATTACATGCCCAGGAGACTTATAAACTAGAGCTCTAAGATAATTTTCTTTAGAGAAACATGGTCGGGGACAGCCCCAAGTTGGTAACAGAGGAGTTGGTGAAAAATAGCAGGACAGGCAGATTTTGGTTTTGGGGTAGATGCTCGAGAAGGTCCAGAGGATCCCACAAGTACTGAGTCAACTTTACCTGTAAGGACTCGTCCTCATGACCTTTGTCATGGGTAGGATCTCCCGTGCTGGCTCAAGGCAGACCCTCACGTCAAGATGAGGAGGGAAAAACGGGGCTCTTCTTGAGTTGTGGCGAGACACTCAGGGTTCCTCTCGAGTGCAGATGGGGATGTTGGGAAACTGCTTGAGTTGCATCAAGGGTGTCAAAGACACTTTCAAGGCTCAAGAAGGAAGGTGGAATGTCTCTTGAGGTGTCGCAGCAGAAAAGGGCCTCATTTCGTGTGGAGGGGAGAGTCTCCTGGTTTTTCTTGAGTTATGGCCGGAAACTTGGTGTTCCTCTGGAGTAACGACGGAGACGTCAGGTTCCCAATCGTGTTTCCTCAGGAAAGTCAAGTCTCCATGCGGGTTGCGAGGGCCCTCTCAGGATTCCTCTCCAGTCGGTGCAGGGGCCTATGGCCTCTTTAAGTGTTGAGGCCAGAACTTAAGATTCCTCTCCAGTGCTGACATGGATCTCGGGGTTCCTATGGAGTTTCAAAGGGCCTTGTCTTGTGTGGAGACATGGAAGTCTGCTTTCCTCTCGAGCTGTAAAAGTAGTGTCATATTTGGGCCAAGGTGACATAGGGATCTGTGGCTTTCTCTCGAGGTGCCACACAGCTGTCACACATGCCAACGTGTGTTGAGTTGATTTTTGGGGTGATCGTTGAGTCAGTGCAGGGGAATCAGTTGTATCTGGAGTGGATTGGGACATCAGGGTCTTTTTCTGTTTGTTTTTGTTTTTAATTTTTATTTTTACTATATTTTACTTTACAATAGTGTATTGATTTTGCCATACATTGACATGAATTCGCCACGGGTGTACATGGGTTCCCAATCCTGAACCACCCCCCCCACCTCACACCCCATATCATCTCTCTGGATCATCCCCGTGAACCAGCCCCAAGCATCCTGTATCCTGTATCGAACATAGACTAGCGATTCATTTCTTACATGATAGTATACATGTTTCAATGCCATTCTCCCTAATCATCCCACCCTCTCCCTCTCCCTCAGAGTCCAAAAGTCCGTTCTATACATCTGTGTCCCTTTTGCTGTCTCGCATACAGGGTTATCCTTACCATCTTTCTAAATTCCATATACATGTGTTAGTATACTGAATTGGTGTTTTTCTTTCTGGCTTACTTCACTCTGTATAATCAGCTCCAGTTTCATCCATCTCATTAGAACTGATTCAATGTATTCTTTTTAATGGCTGAGTAATACTCCATTGTGTATATGTACCACAGCTTTCTTATCCATTTATCTGCTGATGGACATCTAGGTTGTTTCCTTGTCCTGGCTATTATAAACAGTGCTGCAATGAACATTGGGGTACATGTTTTTCTTTCAGTTTTGGTTTCCTCTGTGTGTATGGCCTGCAGTGGGATTGCTGGGTCATAAGGCAGTTCTATTTGCAATTTTTTAAGGATTCTCCACACTGTTCTCCATAGTGGCTGTACTAGTTTGCATTCCCACCAACAGTATAAGAGGGTTCCCTTTTCTCCACACCCTCTCCAGCATTTATTTCTTGCAGACTTTTGGACCGCAGCCATTCTGACTGGTGTGAAATGGTACCTCATTGTGGTCTTGATTTGCATTTCTCTAATAATGAATGATGTTGAGCATCTTTTTATGTGTTTTTTACCCATCTGTGTGTCTTCTTTGGAGAAATGTCTGTTTAGTTCTTTGGCTCATTGTTTTAATTGGGTCATTTATTTTTCTGGAATTGAGCTGCATAAGTTGCTTGTATATTTTTGAGATTAGTTGTTTGTCAGTTGCTTCATTTGGTATTATTTTTTCCCATTCTGGAGGCTATCTTTTCACCTTGCTTCTAGTTTCCTTTGTTGTGAAGAAGCTTTTAGTTTTAATTAGATCCCATTTGTTTATTTTTGTTTTTATTTCCAGTATTCTAGGAGGTGGGTCATAGAGGATCCTGCTGTGATTTATGTCGGAGAGTGTTTTGCCTATGTTCTCCTCTAGGAGTTTTATAGTTTCTGGTCTTATGTTTAGATCTTTAATCCATTTTGAGTTTATTTTTCTGTGTGGTGTTAGAAAGTGATCTAATTTCATTCTTTTACATGTGGTTGACCAGTTTTCTCAGCACCACTTGTTAAAGAGATTGTCTTTACTCCATTATATATTCTTGCCTCTGTCAAAGATAATGTGTCCATAGATGTGTGTGGATTTATCTCTGAGCTTTCTATTTTGTTCTATTGATCTATATTTCTGTCTTTGTGACAGTACCATACTGTCTTTATGACTGTGGCTTTGTAGTAGAGCCTGAAGTCAGGCAGGTTGATTCCTCCAGTTCCATTCTTCTTTCTCAAGATTGCTTTGGGTATTCGAGATTTTTTGTATTTCCACACAAATCTTGAAATTATTTGTTCTAGTTCTGTGAAAAATACCGCTGGTAGCTTCATAGGGATTACATTGAATCTGTAGATTGCTTTGGGTAGTAAACTCATTTTCACTATGTTAATTCTTCCAATCCATGAACATGGTATATTTCTCCATCTTTTAAGGTCCCCTTTGATTTCTTTCATCAGTGTTTTATAGTTTTCTATATATAGGTCTTTAGTTTCTTTAGGTAGATATATTCCTAAGTATTTTATTCTTTTCACTGCAATGGTGAATGGAATTGTTTCCTCAATTTCTTTTTCTACTATCTCATTATTAGTGTATAGGAATGCAAGAGATTTCTGTGTGTTGATTTTGTATCCTGCAACTTTACTATATTCATTGATTAGCTCTAGTAATTTTCTGGTGGAGTCTTTAGGGTTTTCTATGTAGAGGATCATGTCATCTGCAAACAGTGAGAGTTTTACTTCTTCTTTTCCAATTTGGATTCTTTTATTTCTTTTTCTGCTCTGATTGCTGTGGCCAAAACTTCCAGAACTATGGTGAATAGTAGCAGTGAAAGTGGGCACCCTTGTCTTGTTCCTGACTTTAGGGGAAATGCTTTCAATTTTTCACCATTGAGGATAATGTTTGCTGTGGGTTTGTCATATATAGCTTTTATTATGTTGAGGTATGTTCCTTCTATTCCTGCTTTCTTCTGGAGAGTTTTTATCATAAATCGATGTTGAATTTTTTCAAAGGCCTTCTCTGCATCTATTGAGATAATCATATGGCTATTTTTCAATTTGTTAATGTGGTGAATTACATTGATTGATTTGCAGATACTGAAGAATGCTTGCATCCCTGGGATAAAGCCCACTGGGTCATGGTGTATGATCTTTGAAATGTGTTGTTGGATTCTGATTGCTAGAATTTTGTTGAGAATTTTTGCATCTATGTTCATCAGTGATATTGGCCTGTAGTTTTCTTTCTTTCTTTCTTTCTTTCTTTTTTTTTTTTTGTGGCATCTTTGTCAGGTTTTGGTATTAGGGTGATGGTGGCCTTATAGAATGAGTTTGGAAGTTTGCCTTCCTCTGCAATTTTCTGGAAGACTTTGAGTAGGATAGGTGTTAGCTCCTCTAGAAAATTTTGGTAGAATTCAGCTGTGAAGCCGTCTGGACCTGGGCTTTTGTTTGCTGGAAGATTTCTGATTACAGTTTCAATTTCTGTGCTTGTGATGGGTCTGTTAAGATTTTCTATTTCTTCCTGGTTCAGTATTTGGAAAGTTGTACTTTTCTAAGAATTTGTCCATTTCTTCCACGTTGTCCATTTTATTGTCATATAATTGCTGATAGTAGTCTCTTATGATCCTTTGTATTTCTGTGTTGTCTGTTGTGATCTCTCCATTTTCATTTCTAATTTTATTGATTTAAATTTTCTCTCTTTGTTTCTTGATGTGTCTGGCTAATGGTTTGTCAATTTTATTTATCCTTTCAAAGAACCAGCTTTTGGCTTGATTGATTTTTGCTATGGTCTCTTTTGTTTCTTATGCATTTATTTCTGCCCTAATTTTTAAGATTTCTTTCCTTCTACAAACTCTGGGGTTCTTCATTTCTTCCTTTTCTAGTTGTTTTAGGTGTAGAGTTAGGTTATTTATTTGACTTTTTTCTTGTTTCTTGAGGTATGCCTGTGTTGCTATGAACTTTCCTCTTAG
>NW_024080534.1:26319-28305 GCF_014754425.2 Oryx dammah
TCTACAGAATATCCTTTAGCATTTGTTGGAGAGCTGGTTTAGTGGTGCTGAATTCTCTCAGCTTTTGCTTGTCTGTAAAGCTTTTGATTTCTCCTTCATATTTGAATGAGATCCTTGCTGGGCACAGTAATCTAGGCTGTAGGTTATTTTCTTTCATCACTTGAAGTATGTCTTGCCATTCCCTCCTGGCCTGAACGTTTCTATTGAAAGATCTGCAGTTATCCTTCTGGGAATCCCCTTGTGTGTTATTTGTTGTTTTTCCCTTACTGCTTTTAATATTTGTTCTTTGTGTTTGATCTTTGTTAATTTGATTAAATGTGTGTTGGGGTGTTTCGCCTTGGGTTTATCCTATTTGGAACTCTCTGGGTTTCTTGGACTTGGGTGATTATTTCCTTCCCCATTTTAAGGAAGTTTTCAACTACTATCTCCTCAAGTATTTTTTCATGGTCTTTCTTTTTTTCTTCTTCTTCTGGGACTCCTATAATCCGAATGTTGGATCATTTCATATTGTCCTGGAGGTCTCTGAGATTGTCTTCATCTCTCTTAATTAGTTTTTCTTTTTTCCTCTCTGATTAATTAATTTCTAACATTCTATCTTCTCTTTCACTAATCCTATCTTCTGCCTCTGTTATTCTACTATTTGCTGCCTCCAGAGTGTTTCTGATCTCATTTATTGCATTATTTATTATATATTGACTCTTTTTCATTTCTTCTAGGTCCTTGTTAAACCTTTCTTGCTTCTTCTCAATCCTTGTCTCCAGGCTATTTATCTGTGATTCTGTTTAGATTTCAAGGTTTTGGATCATTTTCACTATCAATATTCAGAATTCTTTCTCAGGTAGCTTCCCTATTTCTTCCTGTTTTGTTTGGTTTCGTGGGAATTTCTCCTGTTCCTTTACCTGCTGGGTATTCCTCTGTCTCTTAATCTTGGTTATATTGCTGTGTTTGGGGTGGCCTTTCCATACTCTGGGAATTTGTGGAGTTCTCTTTATTGTGGTTTCCTCACTGTGGGTGGGGTTGTATCAGTGGCTTGTCAAGATTTCTTGGTTAGGGAGGCTTGTGTTGTGTTCTGGTGGGTGGAGCTGGATTTCTTCTCTCTGGAATGCAATGAAGTGGCCAGTAATGGGTTATGAGACGTCAATGATTTTAGTGTAACTTTGAGTTGCCTGTATATTGAAGCTCAGGGGTGTGTTCCTCTGTTTCTTGAGAATTTGCGTGGTATGTCTTGCTTTGGAACTTGTTGGCCCTTCGGTGGTGCTTGGTTTCAGTGTAGGTATGGTGGTGTTTGATGAGCTCCTATCGAGTAATGTTCCCTGGATTCAGGAGTTCTCTGATGTTCTCAGGATTTAGATTTAAGCCTCCTGATTCTGGTTTTCAGTTTTATTTTTACAGTAGCCTCAAGACTTCTCCATCTATACAGCACTGATGACAAAACATCTAGGTTACAGATGAAAAGTTTCTCCACATTGAGGGACACCCAGAAAGGTTCAATGAGTTACATGGAGAAGAGAAGAAGGAGGGGGTAGTTAGAGGTGACTGGAATGAGAGGAGGTGGGATCAAAAGAGGAGAGAGCAAGCTAGCCAGTAATCACTTCCTTATGTGCACTCCACAGTCTGGTCTGCTCAGAGGTGTTCATGGAGTTATACAGGGAAGAGGAGAGGGAGGAAGTAGACAGAGGTGGCCAGGAGGATAAAAGAGGGAAATGAAAAGGAGAAAGACAGACCCAGCCAGTAATGAGTTCCCTAAGTATTCTCCACCGTCTGGAACACACAGAGATTCACTGAGTTGGGTAGAGAAGAGAAGGGGGAGGCAAGAGATAGAGGCCACCTGGTGGAGAAAAAGGAGAGTCCAAAGGAGGAGAGAGTGGTCAAGCCAGTAATCTCGCTCTCAGGTAAAATTGGGTACTGAAGATTGGGGTTTTAAATGTACAAAATTGACAACAAATACCAAAAAGCAAAGATTAAAAATCTAGAGTAGAAGTTGGA
>NW_024080534.1:28315-39365 GCF_014754425.2 Oryx dammah
CTCTTATTGCCTCAGGAAACTCCAGTCTCCATGCGAGGTGCAGGGGCCTCGCAGGATTCCTCTCCAGTCGGTGCCGGGTCCTAGGTCCTCATCTGGAGCTGAGGCCAGAACCTCAGGTTTCCTCTCCAGTGTTTACATGGATCTCGGAGTTCCTATGGAGTTTCAAAAGGGCATCAGGCCTCGTCTCTTGTGGAGACCTGCAAGTCCGCTTCCCTCTCAAGCTGTAACAGTAGTGTCAGGCTTCCTGTCGAGTTGACTTAGGGATATGTGGCTTTGTCTCGAGATGTCAAAGGCTATCATACATGCTATCGTATTTAGAGTCAGTACTCAGGATGACAGTAGAGTCAGTGTTGGGGAATCAGGGGTATCTGTGTGTATTGGGATACTGGGGTCTTTTGGAATGGTGGTATGACCTCTGGAGTTCTTCTTGACTTTCAAGTAGGAACCGCTTCCTCTTGAGGTGTGATGGTAATGCCAGGATTCCTTTCCCGATGAAGCAGGGAAATGGAACCTCATCTCAAGTTGAGGAGGGAAAATTGGGGCTCTTCTTGAGTTGTGGCGGGACCTTCGGGGTTCCTCTTGAGTGGAGACAGGTATGTCGGGGATCTTCTTGAGTTGCATCAAGGGTGTCAATGACCCTTTCGAGATTAAGAGGGAAGGTGGGATTTCTCTCGAGATGCCACAGTGGAAAAGGGCCTCATTTCGTGTTAAGGGGAGAATCTCCTGGCGTTTCTCAAGTTGCTGCAGGAAACTTGGGATTCCTCTCGAGTTACGACGGGGACCTCAGGGACACGTTCGTGTTGCCTCAGGAAAGTCAAGTCTCCATGCGAGTTGCGAAGGGCCTCTCGGGATTCCTCTCCAGTCGGTGGCACGTCCTAGGTCCTCATCTGGAGCTGAGCCCAGAAGCTCAGGGTTCCTCTCCAGCGCTGACAAGGTCTCCGGGTTTCTATGGGGTTTCAACAGGGGAGTCTGGCCTCGTTTCATGTGGAGACATGCAAGTCGGTTTTCCTCTTGATCTGTAACAGTAGTGTCAGGCTTCCTGTCGACTTGACATAGGGCTGTCACACGTGCCATCGTGTCGTGAGTCGATACTTGGGGTGTCACTGGAGTCAGTGCAGGGGAATCAGGTGTAACTGGAGTGGACTGGAACTTCGGGGTCTTTTAGAATGGTGGCACGACCCCTGGAGTTCCTCTCCAGTTTCACATTGAGATCACCTCCTCTTGAGCAGTGACTGTAACTCTGGGATTCCTTTATTGACGAAGACATACATGTCTCCACTCGAGAGGAAAACTAATGATCCAGCCAAAACTCAAAAAGAGACTCTTTTCCTGCTCATCTAGAGATGAGGGTCCCTTTCCCTGCTTCTTCAGGAAAAGAATCCCGGCGTTCCCTTTGCCTGATAAGAGGATTCAGTCTCAACTTGAAACTCGAAAGGAACTCCAGGGGTCCTGCTACCATTCCAAAAGACCCTGATGTCCCAGTCTTCTCCAGATACACCTGATTCCCCTGGACTGACTCGACTGTCAACCTGAGAATTGACTCAAGACACGATGGCACGTGTTAGAGCAAAAAAGCCACCAATCCCTACATCAACTCAACAGGAAGCCTTACACTACTGTTATAGCTGGAGAGGAAAACAGACTTGCATGTCTCCACTCGAGATGAGGCCTGACTCCCCTGTGGAAACTCCATAGGAACCCCGAGATCCATGTCAGCAGTGGAGAGGAACTCTGAGTTTGTGGCGTAAGTTCCAAATGAGGACCTAGGACCCGGCACCAAAGGAGAGGAATCCCGAGAAGCCCCTCACAACTCCCAAGGAGACTGGACTTTTCTGAAGCCACATGAGCGGGTCCCTGAGGTCCCCATCGTAACTCGAAAGGGACCTGCCACAACTCGAGAAAAACCAGGAGGTTCTCCCCTCCAGGCGAGATGAGGCCTTTTTCCACTGCAGCGTGTCGGGGGAAATCACACCTTCCCTCTTGGACCTCGAAAGAGTCCTTCACACCCTTTCTGCAACTCAAGAAGTTCCCTGACATACCTGTCTCCACTCGAGAGGAACACCGAGGGTCCTGCCACAACTCAAGAGGAGCCCCATTGTCCCCTCCTCAGCTCAAGATGAGGGTTCCTTTCCCTGGTTCATCCGGAAAGGAATCCCGACGTTCCCCTCGCACCTCAAGAAGAGGGGGTCTCAACTTGAAAGCTGGGAGGAACTCCAGGGTTCGTGCCACCATTCCAAAAGACCCCAATGTCCCAGTCCTCTCCAGATATAACTGAATCCCCTACACTGACTCGACTGTCACCCCGATTTTTGACTCACAACATGATGGCACGTGTGACAGCCTGCCGGGAGCCAGCGTGAGGAATCCTGCCCGTTGCAAAAGTCATGAGGAAGGAATCCGGACATATGCAAAGGCATGATCTGGCTTCAGGGGTTCCCCTGGGTTTTCTGGAGAATCTACCCCCCAAAACCGGAGTCTGCCTGCCTTATTGTACTGTGCTTTCCACTCTTCTGATATTAACAGGGGCTGTCCCGCACCATCTTTCTCTGGAAAATGTTAACTCAGAGCTTCACCCGGTCTCCTGCATATGAAAGGAATGTTTCAGCTCAAATCCCTCTGATGGCTGTCTGACTTGCCTGACAGGTTCCCCCGTACTTTTACAAGTTGTGATTGTTTACAGCCCCCCAACCGCGAAAGGCACAAAATTTAAAGCATCTTAAAGATACAGAGCCTTTTCTATAAAGCTAAAAGTTATATTTGTGAATGGTTTCACTGTTGAGTCAATGACTGCTGCCAGGCCTCCATATTCTTTATTATTTAGGCACCTGAAGGATATTAATCAATATAATTTGGATATAGAAAAAGGAAAATAGTAGTTTTGATGTTAGCAACACTAGACTTTTGATTTAATTACTTTTCTCTTTGTTAAAAATCACTGTACTCCTTTTTCTTTGTTATGTTGTGTCCTTGCTATGTTAGAATGTAAATTTATTCAGTGCTTTCTGAGAGTGGCACCAGACTTTGGGAAGAACAACACTTTTAAGGTTTTCTGGTTGACAGACCCTTATCAGAAAAGGGCCGTAAAATGTTAATTGGCTCTCTGGCCAGAAGATGATGTAAATCACCTAAGACTTGTGTATACAGCTAGGTATGCAGAGAGAAAGCCTGGTATCGATATAAGTCAGGGCTGCTGTCGCTGCATAATTTTGAATTATCCATTGATCTCTATGTACAACCAAAAGTATACAAAGCTTTTTTTGGACAATAAAGGATGGACCAGTTTCTCAGTCCAGCTTCTGGAACTGGTTTCTTGAAAATCTGGCTCCCCCCGTGTCAACTTCTTCTCTCTTTCTTTCTCCCTCTCCCTCCCTCTCCTTTTCAGGCAGAATTCTCATCTGGAGCACGGAGGCTCACCACGTCTACTTACTGGCTCTTTGCATCTAAGACTCTTGCGAGAGGGAGCCCAAGGCGGGGCAACCTCCGCTACTCAAGCAGGCGCCGGTAGCCTAACGTTGATGGTGCAAACCTCGTGTCTTGAGGTTTTTTTTAGTTTTCCGCGTAAACCAAGTTATTCAGCATCTTTGCTCCATTAAATTTTCCTACTACAATATTTTTCCTAATCTCTCTTATATTTCTAATTAAATAGTCCTTTCCCAGACTCCGACTCCTTCCCTGTTTTGAATTCCCTGAATCCACTGGGGCTGGACCCTGGTAACAGCCCTGTAGCACCTCAAGAGAAAGCCACAGATCCCCATGTCAACTCGACAGGAAGACCTACGCTACTGTTACAGGTGGGGAGGAAAACAGACTTGCATGTCTCCACACGAGACAAGGCCTGACTCCTCTGTGGAAACTACATAGGAACCACGAGATTCATGTCAGCAATTGAGAGGAAAACTGAAGTTCCGGCCTGAGTTCCAGATGAGGACCTAAGACCTGGCACAGACTGGAGAGGAATCCCAAGAGGCTCCTCGCAACTCCCATGGAGACTGGACTTTCCTGAGGCAACAGGAGCAGGTCCCTGAGGTCCCTGTCATAACTCGAGAGGAACCCCACGTTTCCTGCCACAACTCGAGAAAAACCAGAACATTCTCGCCTCAACGCAAGATGAGGCCCTTTTCCTCTGTGGTGTCTCGAAAGGAATCCCACCTTCCTTCTTGAGCCTTGAAAGGGTCCTTGAAACCCTTGAGGCAACTCAAGAAGTTCTCTGACATACCCATCTCCACTCAAGAGGAAAACTATTGGTCTCGCCAGAACTCAAGAAACTCGTTTTTCCGTCCTCATCTTGAGATGAGGGTCCATTTCCCTGCTTCTTTGGAAAAGGAATCCCTAGGTACCCGTTGCACCTCAAGACAGAGCCCTCTCAACTTGAAAGTTGAGAGGAACTCCAGGGGTTGTGCCACCATTCCAAAATACCCCAATGTCCCATTCCACTGCAGATACACCAGATTCCTCTGCACCAACAAGATTGTCACCCCGAGATTGACTCAAAACATGATGGCATGTGTGACAGCACCTCGGCACCTCGAGAGAAAGCCATAGATCCCTATGTCAACTCGACAGGAAGCCTGACACTACTATTATAGCTTGAGAGGAAAGTGGACTCCCATGTCTCCACATGAGACGAGGTCTGACTCCCCTGTTGAAACTCCATAGGAATTTTGAGTTGCATGTCAGCACTGGAGAGGAATCCTGACGTTCCAGCCTCAGCTCCAGATGAGAATCTAGGATGCGGCACTGACTGGAGAGGAATCCTGAGAGGCCCCTCACCACTAGCATGGAGACCGGACTTTACTGAAGCAACTCAAACGTGTTCCTGTGGTCCACGTCTTAACTCGAGAGGAATCCCAATTTTCCAGCCATTAAATTAAAATACTTTTTCTCCTTGGAAAAAAAAGTTATGCCAATCTAGATACCATATTCAAAAGCAGAGACATTACTTTACCGAGTATGGTCCATCTAGTAAAGGCTATGGTTTTTCCAGTAGTCATGTGTGGATGTGAGAGTTGGACTGTGAAGAAGGCTGAACGCCATAGAATTGATGCTTTTGTACTGTGGTGTTGGAGAAGACTCTTGAGAGTCCCTTGGACTGCAAGGAGATCCAACCAGTCCATTGTGAAGGAGATTCATTCCTGGGATTTCTTTGGAAGGAATGATGCTAAAGCTGAAAATCCAGTACTTTGGCCACCTCATGTGAAGAGTTGAATCATTGGAAAAGAATCTGATGCTGGGAGAGATTGGGGGCAGGAGGAGAAGGGGAAAAAAGAGGACGAGATGGCTGGATGGCATCACTGACTCGATGGGCGTGAGTCTGAGTGAACTCTGGGAGTTGGTGATGGACAGGGAGGCCTGGCATGCTGCAATTCATGGGGTTACTAAGAGTCGGACACAACTGAGCGAAGGAACTGACTGAACTGAACTCGAGAAAAAACAGGAGATTCTCCCTTCAACGCAAGATGAGGCCCTTTTCTTCTGCATCATCTCGAGGGAAATCCCACCTACCCTCTTGAGCCTTGAAAGCGTCCTTGACACCCTAGATGCAACTCAAGAAGTTCCCCAATATACCACCTCCACTCGAGAGGAACACCGAGGGATCTGCCACAACTCAAGAAGAGCCCTGTTTTCCCTCTTCATCTTAAGATGAGGGTCCCTTTCCCTACTTCGTCGGGAAAGGAATCCCGGCGTTCCCGTCACAACTCAGGATGGGGCTGTCTCAACTTTAAAGTCGAGAGGAACCCAGGGGTCGTGCCACCATTCCAAAAGACACAGATGTCCCAATCCACTCCAGATACATTTGATTCCCCTGCACTGACTCGACTATCACCCCGAGTATCAACTCAAAACACGATGGCACGTGTGACAGCCCTGTGGCACCTCAAGAGATAGCCACAGATCCTGATGTCAACTGGACAGGAACCCTGACACTACTGTCACAGCTCGATAGGGACTTGCATGTCTCCACACAAGACGAGGCCCAACTCCCCTGTTGAAACTCCATAGGAACCCCGAGATCCATGTCAGTACTGAAGAGGAAACTTATGTGCCGGGGTCCAGCCCTAGTGGATCCAGGATAATTTGAAAGAGAGATGGAGTCATCGTCCTAGGAAAAATCTATTTAATAGAAATATATAGAGAGATTCGAAAAGAATAGTGTAGTAGGAAAATTAGTGGAGAAAAGAGGCTGAATAACTTGGTTTACGTGGAAAACCAATAAACTCCAAGACAAGGCATCTGAACCATTTACATAGGCCACCAGCGCCTGCTTGAATAGCGGAGTATGCCCCGCCTTTGGCTCCCTCTCCCGTGGGTCTTAGAAGCGAGGGCAAGGAAGTAGATATGGTGAGCCTCCACGCTCCAGATGGGAATTCAGCCAGAAAAGAAGAGAATGAGAAAAGACCACATGAGGGAAACCAGTCTGTCCAGGAACTGGTCCTTTTTCTTTATTTTTCAGGTATGCTTATATATACAAAGTCTCGTGGGGTCAGCAGATCTGACATTTATCAATATCAAGTGCTTCATATAAATGTATACAAAAGGTCTTAGGTAGCTTTACATCATCTTCTGGCCATGAGGCCTGCTGACATTTTATGACCCTTTCTTTCTGATAACGGTCAGTCAAGCAAAAAACCTGTTTTCCAGGGGTGAATTTTCTTAAACCAGGCGCCACCCTCTGAAGGTATCAGATAAAGTTGCATTCCTATAGGGTGAAGGTGCAATGGGTTACAATCAAGAAAGGAATTTACTTAGCCTAAGGTTTAACATGATTAATACCAAAGGTTAATACTTATTTCTCTTATATGTTAGTTATATTCATTAATGTGTATAAAGGCAAGGAATATGGAGACTTAGCAGCAAATATTGGCCCAACAAATGAAAACCCTTCACCAGTATAATTTCTCACCAACCCAATATACTAATAACTTCTAACTTCTCAAAAGAATCTGTATTTAGAAAGTTTAAAGTATCTCGTGCCTCTCACGGTTGGGAGGCGGTAAACAATCACATGTGGCCGGACGAACCTGCTCAGTCAGGCTAGAGAACATTCAGAGGAGTTTGTATGTTGAAACACTCTTGTCATGCCCAGGAATTTTTATTGACTGGTGCTGCAAGTTAAATATTTCTCTGAGAGAGGTGATGGGGGAAAGCCCCCATTAAAGTCAGAGGCGTAGGTGAGAGCATAAAGCAGTAAAGCAGGAAGACTCTGGTTTGGGGGATAGATGCTCAGGAACAGGGGGTATCCTGGGACTCAATCCCATCTTTGCCTATGCCGAAGCCTCCTTCTTCATGACTTTTGCCATTGGCGGAGTTCCTCATGCTGGCTCCCAGCACTGAGGTTCTGACCTCAGCTCCAGATGAGGACCTAGGACACAGCACCAAAAGCAGAGGAATCCAAAGAGGGCCCTCGCAACTCGCATGGAGACTCGTCTTTCCTGAGGCAACACAAGCGGGTCCCTGAGGTCCCTGTTGTAACTCGAGAGGAACCCCAAGTTTCCTGCCGCAACTTGAGAAAAACTAGCAGATTCTCCCCTGAACGTGAGATGAGGCCCTTTTACGCTGTGGCGTCTCGAGAGAAATCCTACAGTCCTACTTGATCCTCAAAAGTGTACTTGACATGCTTGAGGCAACTTAAGAAGTTCCCTGATATACCGGTCTCCACTCGAGAGGAACACGGAGGGTCCTGCCACAACTCAAGAAGAGCCCAATTTTTCCCTCCTCACCTCCAGTGAAGGGTGCCTTTCCCTGCTTCGTTGGGAAAGGAATCTCGGTGTTCCCTTCGCACTTCAAGAGGTGGTGTCAACTTGAAAGTCGAGAGGAATTCCAGGGGTCGTGCCACCATTCCAAAAGACCCCGAGGTCCCAGTCCACTCCAGATACACCTGATTCCCCTGCACTGACTCGAATGTCACACCAAGTATCGCCTCACAGCACGATGCCATGTGTAACAGCCCTCTGGCACCTCGAGATAAAGACACAGATCACCATGTCAACTCGACAGGAAACATAACACTACTGTTGCAGCTCGAGAGGAAAGCAGACTTGCGTGTCTTCACATGAGACGAGGCCTAACTCTCCTGTGGAAACTCCATAGGAAACCCGAGATCCATGTCAGCACTGGAGAGGAAATCTGAGGTTGTGACAGCAGCTTCAGATGAGGAACTAGACCTGGCACGACTGGAGCCAAATCCTGAGAGGCCCCTCACAACTCACATGGAGACTGGACTTTCCTCAGGGTACACCAGCGGGTCCCTGGGGTTCTGGTCAAACTCTAGAGGAATCCCAAGTTTCCTGCAGCTACTCAAGAAAAACCAGGAGATTCTCCCCTCAATGGGAGATAAGGCCCTTTTCTGCTGCGGTGTCATGAGAGAAATCCCACCTTCTTTCTTGTGCTCAAAAGGGCCATTGACACCCTTGATGCAACTCAAGAAGTTCCCCGACCTACCTGTCTCCCCCCGAGGAACACCAAGGATCCTGTCATAACTCAAGAACAGCCCAGTTTTTCCCTCCTCATCTCGGGATGAGGGTCCCTTTCCCTCCTTCGTCAAGAAAGGAATCCTGACGTTCCCATTGCACCTTAAGTGGAGGAGGTCTCAACTTGAAATTTGAGAGGAACTCCAGGGGTCGTGCCACCATTCCTAAAGACCCCGATGTCCCAGTCCACTCCAGATACACCTGATTCCCCTGCATTGACTCGGCTGTCACCCCAAGGATCGACTCACAACAAGATGTCTTGTGTGAGAGCCCTGTGGTCCCTCGAGAGAATGTCACAGATATCCATGTCAACTCGACAGGAAGCCAGACACTACTGTTACAGCTCGAGAGGAAAGTGGACTTGCATGTCTCCACATGAGAAGAGGCCTGACGCCCCTTGTGGAAACTCCATAGTAACCACAAGATCCATGTCAGCACTGGAGAGGAAGCCAGAGGTTCCAGCCTCAGCTCCAGATGAGGATCTAGTACTCGGCACAAACTGGAGAGTAATCCCGATTGGCTCCTCGCAACTCACATAGAGACTGGTCTTTCCTGAGGCCACATGAGCGGGTCCCAGAGGTCCCTATCGTAACTCGAGTGGAACCCCACGTTTCTTGCTGCAACTCGAGAAAAACCAGGAGATTCTTCCCTCAACGTGCGATTAGGCCCTTTTCTGCTCGAGAGAAATCCCACCTTGCTTCCTGCTCTTGAAAGGTTCCTTGACAGCCTTGATGCAACTCAAGAAGTTCCCCAACATACCCGTCACCATGCGAGAGGAACACCGAGGGTCCCACCAAAACTCAAGGAGAGCCACGTTTTCCCCTCCTCATCTCGAGATGAGGGACACTTTCCCTGCTTCTTTGGACAAACAAACCCGGTGTTCTCGTCGCACCTCAAGAGGAGGCGGTCTCAACTTGAAAGTCGAGAGGAAATCCAGGGATCGTGCCACCATTCCAAAAGACCCTGATGTCCCCGTGCACTCGAAATACACCTGATTCCCCTGCACTGACTCCACTGTCTCCTCAAGTATCGACTCACAACACGATGGCACATGTGACAGCCCTGTAGCACCTCAATAGAAAGCCACAGATCCTCATGTCAACTAGACAGGAAGCCTGACACTACTGTTACAGCTCGAGAGGAAAGTGGACTTGCAAGTGTCCACACGAGGCAAGGCCTGACTCCCCTGCGGAAAGTCCATAGGAACCCAGAGATCCATGTCAGCACTGGAGAGGAAGCCTGAGGTTGCGGCATCAGCTCCAGATGAAGAACTAGAACCGGCAGCACCTGGAGAGGAATCCCAATAGGCCCCTCGCAACTTACATGGAGAATGGACTTTCCTGAGGCCACATGAGCGGGTCCCTGATATCCCCGTCATATCTTGAGAGGAACTGCAATATTCCTGTCGCAACTCGATAAAAACCAGGATATTCTCCCCTCAACTCGAGATGAGGTCCTTTTCCGTTGCAGCGGCTCAAGAGAAATCCCACCTTCCCTCTTGCTCTATGAAAGGGTCCTTGACATCCTTGATGCAACTCAAGAAGTTCCCCAACATACCTGTCTCCACTCCAGAAGAACACCAAGGGTCCCGCCACAACACTTTTTCCCCTCCTCATCTCGAGATGAGGGTCCATTTCCGTGCTTCATCGGGAAAGGAATCCCAGCGTTCCCATTGCACCTCAAGAGGAGGTGGTCCCAACATGAAAAGAATAAATTTGAATCAGTTCTAATGAAGTGGATGAAACTTGAGCCGATTATACAGAGTAAAGTAAGCCAGAAAGAAAACACCAATACAGTATACTAACACACACATATATATGGAATACAGAAAGATGGTAATGATAACCTTATATGCGAGATAGCAAAAGAGACACAGATGTAAAGAACAAACTTCTGGACTCTGAGGGAAAGGGAGACGGAGGGATGATTTGGGAGAATGGCATTGAAACATGTATACTATCATGTAAGAAACTAATCGCTAGCCTATGTTAGATACAGGATACAGTATGCTTGGGGCTGGTACACGGGGTTGAACCCAGAGAGATGATATGGGGAGGGTGGTGGGAGGGGGGTTCAGGATTGGGAACTCATGTACACCTGTGGTGGATTCATGTCCATGTATGGCAAAACCAATACAGCATTGCAAAGTAAAAAAAAATAAAATTTAAATAAAAAATTAAAAAAAAAAGAAAGTCGAAAGGAACTACAGGTGTCATGCCACAATTCCAAAAGACCAAGATGTCCCAGTCCACTCCAGATAAAACTGACTCCACTGACTGACTCGACTGTTACCCCGAGGATCGACTCATAACACGAGGTCTCGTGTGACAGCCCTTTGACACCTCGAGAGAAAGCCACAGATGCCTATGTCAACTCGACAGGAAAACTGACACTGTTACAGCTCGAGAGGAAAGCGGACTTGCATGTTGCCACACGAGACAAGGCCTGATTCCACTTTGGGAACTCCATAGGAACCACGAGATCCATGTCAGCACTGGGAGGAAGACTGAGGTTGCAGCCACAGCTCCAAATGAGGACCTAGGACCCCGCACCGACTAGAGAGGAATCCCGAGAGGCCCCTC
>NW_024080535.1:0-24500 GCF_014754425.2 Oryx dammah
GCATCAGGGTCTTTTCCAATGAGTCAACTCTTCGCATGAGGTGGCCAAAGTATTGGAGTTTCAGCTTTTGCATCAGTCCTTCCAATGAACACCCAGGACAGATTTCCTTTAGGATGGACTGGTTGGATCTCCTTGCAGTCCAAAGGACTCTCAAGAGTCTTCTCCAACACCACAGTTCAAAAGCATCAGTTCTTCAGCACTCAGCCTTCTCCACAGTCCAACTCTCACATGCATACATGACCACTGGAAAAACCATAGCCTTGACTAGATGGATCTTTCTTGGCAAAGTAATATCTCTTCTTTTTAATATGGTGTCTAGGCTGGTTAGAACTTTCCTTCCAAGGAGTAAGCGTCTTTTAATTTCATGGCTGCCAGTCTCCACTAAAATGAATCAACTATAGGAGGAGGAAATGGCAACCCGTTCCAGTCTTCTTGCTGGGATAATCCCATGAACAGAGGAGCCTGGTGGGCTTAGTCCATGGGGTCACAAAGAATCGAACATGACTAAGTGACTTGACCATCACCACATAATTGTTTCATAACATTGTGTTAGTCTCCACTATACAGTAAAGTGAATCAGCTATACAGTACATATATCCCCTCTTTTTTGGATTCTCCTTCCCATTTAGAGCACTGAGTAGAGTTCTCCGAGCTATCCAGTAGGTTCCCATTCATATGTATTTTACATATGTCAACTCCAATCTCCTAATTATCCACCCTATGCCTCCTTAAAAAGGCATGTTTGGAGAGAAATCATCTCACCAGTTCCATGTAGGCCCTGGCTGTTCCATTCAAATTCTATTGTGAATTAAAGATTTCTTGCATCTCATGTATTATTACATTGCTGTATGACTTGCCATGAACTAGAGAGTTTTTCAAACCTCAGAGCGCTCTAATAGTAATTCCAGTTCTCAAACATACTTCTTTCATGTAAGAAGCCATTTTCTCTGTGACCCACAAGAATCTCCACATTAAAACAGAATTGTCCTGGTGACCTCAGCCTGACTCAGGGCCTTAGTCTCAGGCCTGTTTGTGTGTGCTTAGTCACTCAGTCGTGTCCAACTCTTTGTGACCTCATGGATTGTAGCCCACCAGGCTCCTGTGCCCATGGGATTCTCCAGGGAAAAATACTGGAGTGGGCTGCCATTCCCTCCTCCAGGGGATCTTCCCAACCCAGGAATCGAACCCAAGTCTCTGGCATTGTGGGAGGATTCTTTACCATCTGAGCCCCCAGGGAAGCCCAAGAATACTGGAGTGGGTAGCCTATCCCTTCTCTAGGGGAACTTCCCAACCCAGGAATCCAACTGGGGTCTCCTACATTGCAGGCAGATTCTCTACCAGCTGAGCCATCGGGAAGCCCATTTTCAGGCCTTCACAGTCTCATTCTCATTTGTCCAATGGGGTGGCTCCTGACTGCTATTACCTTGAACTGCCCACTGAGTTTATGCAAAGTAATTTTAACAGATATCTGCCAGTTCCCTGAAGTGGAGACTCAACTGAAGGCTTTAATAATCCTGATTAAGCAGAGACCCACATATCTTCATGGACAGATGGTGTGCAACTTTGCATCATTTAAAAATGCCACCCAGCCTATCAACTGATGCCTAGAGAATGTGAGCCTGAAAGATAACATGTGTGGGCTGAGGCCACAGATGTTGCATCAGTCATCCTTGGCGGTTTTCTTGCGCTGACCTTGGGAAGCCCAGCTTATGAGCTCAGGATGGACCGAAAAATGATCTTTGTATTACTATTGTCAGGTAGGTGGAATTTTTTTTTTAAGCAGGAATCTGTTATATGGGACATAGGATCATAGAGAGAAGAAAAACCATCTCATTTTAGCCCTGTCTGACGTAACTGGATAACTGAATGAGTAGTATTCAGATCCCATCTTGTTGTTTAGTCACTCAGTCGCAGCCGACTCTTTGTGACCCTGTGGACTATAGCCCGCCAGGCTCCTCTGTCCCTGGGATTTCCCAGGCAGGAATACTGGAGTGGGTTGCCATTCCCTTCTCCAAGGGGTCATCCCGCCCCAGGGATCAAACCCACATCTCCTGCACTGGCAGGTAGATTCTTTGCCACTGAGCCACCAGGACCCCAGCCCAGCCTGGTGGATGGATTTTTTATTGAGAGTGGGTTGTTAAGGTGGGGGAAGTTACCCATGGCTGGATCACCGTGAGAGGCCTGCTGTTCAACTGTAAGCCTAGCCAGCCTTGAAACAATGTAATCAAATACTCTGATAAACTAGTCTGTGTGAAAGAACGTGTTGCTTTATTGGCAATTTTCATGAGTTTAATTTCTAAATTAGAGTTGTTAATGAAAGTGATGGTGGGTCTATGTTCCTTATTTTTCAAAAAGTTTTCCGCCAAATTATAATTTCCTCCTTCACCTGCCAAAAAATTACAAGCCACAAGTATGAACCCTGGATCATGGCAGCGGCGGTGGGGATATTGTTATTTTCCATTTTGTGGTCCATTACTGAGAAGTGATACAGAGGAAAAAAAAGAAAGAAAGAAAGAAAGAACTCTTATTGGCTGAGGGATTATGTGGTTTAAGCAGAAATGGAAATCAATTCATTAAAATAAAAAATAACATAGGTATATTATGAAGTATCAAATTAGCATTATTTTTGGCCTCTTCCTGAGAGTGTTAGGATTAAAAGTTCTTCTCAAATACAGCGTTTATGTGTTAGAAATACTAGTGCCCAACACCTAGATAAGGAGCAGGCAATTATTACAGAGAGTCTCAAGAATCAACTGAGACCGCTAGGAATTAGAGGAGTAATTCAGGAATTTCTTAGATATTCAGTTCAGTTCAGTTAGGTTGGCTAAAAAATTCACTCGTTCATGTTATGGAAATATCTGAACAGACTTTTTGCCTGACCCTGCACTAGGGGATAAAGTGTGTAATGGTTAAAGCACAGATAGGGAAGAACTAGTTTCAAACCTGGCTTCACATCTGAAAGCCAGGGAGCATTAAGGAAAGTTACTTTCCCTCCCTCAGCCTTAGTGTTCTTGTCTGTAAAACGCAGAAAATGTTGGTACCTGCCTACTGCTGCCTGTGAGTAGTTGCCTAAGGACTAAACAAAGTAATTACCGTAATATCCTTACTCCAGCGTCTGGCAGTAGTGAATAGGTATTTAGCTATGATAACAATTATAAACTAGGAAACAAATGAGGGTATAGGATGGTGACTTCTGGGAAGTGAAGGAGAAGGGGGAAATTCCAGGAAAACAGAAGACTAGCAGAGTTATCTTCCTGGAGAAGGATATGGGAGCCCACTCCAGTACTCTGGCCTGGAGAATCCCATGGACAGAGAAGCCTGGATAGCTACAGTCCGTAGCCTTGCAAAGAGTCGGACTCGACTGAAGCAACTTAGCACCCACGCTGGTGGCACTAGTGGTAAAGAATCCACGTGCCAAAGCAAGAGACATGAGAGACACGGGTTTGATCCCTGGGTCAGAAAGATTCCACTGGAGGAGGGCATGGCAACCCACTCCAGGATCCTCGCCTGGAGAATCCCATGGACAGAGGAGCCTAGTGGGCTGCAGTCCATAGCATTGCAGAGTTGAACACAACTGAAGGGATTTAGCATGCATGCACAGAGTACCTTGAATTTTTATAAATAGCAAAGAATAAGGAAAAGGAAATACATGGCAGGAATATGGCATAATATTTAAATATATTCAAATATATGTAAAGGTTTCACACAGAGGAGACCAGAGCTATTCACGGTGTAGTTCCAGAGGGCAGAGTGGGGTTACTGCCCCGAAGTAGACACATTACCCATTTGGCGAAGGGGAGGGACACAATTTTGGAAAGGACTCCTGGAAAAGAAAGAAATTCATGCTACAAATGCTCAGGCAGAGTGAGTTAAAGCCTTAATGAGACTTCATGAGGTCAGCAAGTTTAAGCAACTCCAAAGACTGCCTTGGCATCCAGTGCCAAGGCTGTCATCAGCTTTGCATTTCTGGAATCCTCCAAAGAAACTCTCTTGATGTGACTACTTTATAGAATCATAGGAAGATGTTGGAAATGATTGCCACCACCCTTCCTCATTAGATGAAGAGAGCATGAAAAGTGTGAGGAAAGGAGGGAAAAAAGAGTTTGTTTGCTTTCTCCAATAATCTAAAGGATAAAGCCAGTATTTCTAAGTGTATCAGAGGTCATCCTCCTGTGGTGAGTAATTTTCTTTTCTATGATTTGATGCCCAGTCCCTGAATTCCTTCACTCATTTCTGTATTCAGTAACTGCGCATGAGGCACCCTATTCCAAGGCCACGACAGGGACATGAATGAGCTCCTGAGTTCATGCTCAGGGCAGGTGGGGGCAGGTGGAGGGAGCATGACATTCAGCAGAGCAAGTACTAAAATTAAAAAGAGTGAAAAATAGCACCCAGAAATAAACCAGGGAAGCTGATGAACATAATGCAGAAGGCCAACTTAGAGAAGGGTGAAAGTGAAAGTGAAGTTGCTCAGTCGTGTCCGACTCTTTGTGACCCCATGGACTGTGGCCTACCAGGCTCCTCCCTCCATGGGATTCTCTAGGCAAGAATACTTGAGTGGGCTGCCCTTTCCTTCTCCAGGGGATCTTCCTGACCCAGGGATCAAACTCAGGTCTCCAGCATTCCAGGCAGACGCTTTAACCTCTGAGCCACCAGGGGAGCCCTGAGAAGGGTAGCAGGACCTTTTTCTCTGAGTTGGTGACATTTCTGATGAAAGTTGAACAATGAGAAGAGGCCAAACTTGCAAAATCTGGGGAAGGGTGGTGGAGGTAGAAGGGAGATGAAGGATGAAAATTCTGAGGCAGAAGAAGACAGAGTGTGTTCAAGGAAAAGCCAAAGCTCTGGTTTGACTATAGGGTCCTGATGCTAAACAACACTTGGAGAGAGCTCTGGGTCCATAGGCCTTGGTTATCTGTGTGCACCTCACCACACACGCCTGCAGGCACACCGTTAGAATGACTCAGCAGAGAAGCAAGCCTTCTTTTCCTTCAGTAACCTAGGAAGAGAACATTTCTCTCAGTTTAATTGTTACAGGACTGAGTCTGAACTGGGACTTAGCGACCACTGCACTCTAAATTTCTTAAAAGCCAAATCTGTGTCTTCATTTTTGTCTCCCCCACTCTGCTAGGCATATGTATGTGCTTAGTCTCTGTTTCATCCTACTCTTTGTGGCCCCATGACCTGTAGCCCACCAGACTCCTCTGTCGATGGAATATTCCAGGCAAGAATACTGGCGTAGGTTGCCATTCCCTTCTCCATGACATCTTCCTGACCCAAGGATTGAACCCGAGTCTCCTGTATTGCAGGCAGATTCTTTACCATCAGAGCCACCAGGGAAGCCTGCTAGGCATATAGCAGGCACTCAGTTAATAATAGTTGCAGAAACAACAGACAATCACAATTTTGTTGCTGATTAGCTTAAGTGTTGAGACCTGATTGACTTGCATGGGTCTCATTTTTGTCCTGCCTATCAAATAAAACACAGACTAGATGGCATCAAAATCCTTTTCATCTCTAAACTTCAGTGATGCCTCAAAGGTCCGCCTGAGATGATCCATAGGCTAGTTTCCAAATCTATAGATCTCTAGCTTGGTGTGAAGTTGGGTTTTTAGAAAGAAATGAACACTCTCACTCTGAACTCCTGGAGAAGGATTTCTAAGACGGGGAAGGAGGCACAGTATCTCAAAATCAACGTGCATTGGTTTCAAATTGGGAAGTTGGATTGAACATTCTTTGGTCTTTAGAGGATGACTGCTAACATCTATGAACCTATTGGGGAAGCACATTTTAGATAATTTTCCCAAATGTCTTTATAGGTTTTATTTCCAGAGAACCTGTTGCAACACAGTCTACAGAGACCAGTGTCAGTTGGAAATCAACACGTAAGTTACCAACCAAAGGAGATGGGTAACAGATTTCCAGCCATTAGCATCATATCTGTGTATTTAATAAGCACCTATCTGTGTGGTTTTCTATGATACATGAGTCAAATTAAAGCAACAACACTGAAAAGAAACATTTCAAGGTTAACTCTGGCTATTGGAATTGGGGTAATTTTTTTCTGCTTTTTCAGTTCAATTCAGTGCAGTCATTCAGTCGTGTCTGACTCTTTGCAACCCCATGAATTACAGCATGCCAGGCCTCCCTGTCCATCACCAACTCCCGGAACCTACCCAAACTCATGTCCATCACGTCAGTGATGCCATCCAGCCATCTCATCCCCTGTCTTCCCCTTCTCCTCCTGCCCCCAATCCTTCCCAGCCTCAGAGTCTTTTCCAATGAGTCAACTCTTCGCATGAGGTGGCCAAAGAATTGGAGTTTCAGCTTCAACATCAGTCCTTCCAATGAACACCCAGGACTGAACTCCTTTAGGATGGACTGCTTGGATCTCCTTGCAGTCCAAGGGACTCTCAAGAGTCTTCTCCAGCACCACAGTTCAAAAGCATCAATTCTTCGGTGCTCAGCTTTCTTCACAGTCCAACTCTCACATCTAGTAGTCATACTACTAGAAAAACCATAGCCTTGACTAGACGGACCTTTGTTGGGAAAGTAATGCTTTTTAATACTTTCTAAATTCTCTGAAAAAGAATCATAACATATAATTAGGAAAAGTTTTACAATTTTTCAAGTTAAAGCAAACACATACAACCTCTGCTTTCTAAACTGTCTCTGTCATTAAGCAATGCCAGTAAACGTTAGTAGAGAACAACCTAGATATCAGCATACTCATTTCATTGTCCTTATTTACTGCTCAAATAAACTTGGTTGTCACATATACTGAAACTGATTCTAGGGATCTGATAGAGAAAAGAGCAAGAATTGACAGTAGCCATATGAGATAACCCAAGGTTAATATTTTCCCATTTTCTGTTTCTCTTAGTTAAAATATAACTGATTTACAGTGTTATATTAGTTTCAAGTGTGCAACATAGTGATTCAGTATTTTTATTGATTATGTAGCATTTGAAGTTTTATGAAATATTGACTATATTCCTTGTTCTCTACAGTATATTCTTCTAGCTTATTTATTTTATACATAAGAGTTCATACCTCTTAACCCCTTATCCCTACTTTGCCCTTCCTGCCTCCCACTTCCTACTGGTAACCACTAGTTTCTTCTCTGTATCTGTGAATCTATTTCTGTTTTTTTAATAGTTATTTATGCTATTTTTTGGATGCCACATATAAGTGATATAAAATATTTCTTTCTCTGACTTATTTCACTAAGTATAACATCTTTTGGACCCATCCATGTTGTTGAAAATGGCAGAGTTTCATTCTTTTTTTGTAGCTGAATAATATCCCTGTGTGTGTGTCTGTGTGTGTGTGTGTAACTCTGTGTGGGTGTGTCTGTGTGTGTTTGTGTGTCAGTGTGTGTTTGTGTGTCTGTGTGTCTGTGTGTGTGTGTGTTTGTTATACATCTTCTCTATCCTCTCCTTTGTCGATTGACTCTTTGCTTGCTTTCATACCTTGGCTATTGTAAACAATGCTGCTATAAACATTGGAGTTCATATAATTTTGGAATTACTATTTTCATTTTCTTTGCATATATACTGAGGAACGGAATTGCTGGATCATATGGTATCTCTATTTTAATTTTTGAAGCAATTTCCATAGTATTTTCCGTTATGGCTGCACCAATTTACATTCTCACCAGAAGTACACAAGGATTCTGTTTTCTCCACATCCTCGCCAACTTTTGTAGATTTTTTTGATAGTCATTCTGACAGATGTGAGGTAATATCTCACTGTGGCTTTGATTTGCATTTCTCTGATGATTAGCTGTGTTGAACATCCTTTCATGTGTCTGTTGGCCATACATACGTCTTCTTTGGAAAAGGCCCATTTTCTGTTTTTTTGTAGGGCTTGTTTCTTTTATGATACAGTAACTCATCCACAATCCCCAGCTGCCACACTCTACTTGCTAAGAGTAGTGGGAAAGTGGCAGCGTATAGAATCTTAGGAAGCCTTATTCACGGAGAGACTTCTACCACATCTTGGGAGTCGGGCAATGTTCTGACCATGTCTGTCTCATAAAAACAAATGACTCCAAAAATACTAAAAGCTCCAAGCCACAAAACACTATACATTCTTTTCCTGGTTCCCGAGCACCATACCAACCTCCAGTACACAGTGAAGGAGGAGAGTTCCAACCTCAGCGTGTCTAGAGCCTTGTCTTCCTTGATATATTGACCAGACTATTCTTTCCTCACTTAATGGTCTTAACACCCTTGATGAAAGCCAGTTACCACAGATATAGGAATTAATTTCTAGACTCTCAATTCTATTCCACTGATCCTCAGGGCAGCACCATACTGTCTTGACTACCATTGCTGTGTAGTAAGTTTTGAAATGATGAAATGTAAGTCATCCAGCTCTGTACTTTTTCAAGACGATTTTGGCTATTTGGGGTCCCCACAAGTTTCATATGGATTTTAAGACCAATCTTTCTATTTGTGTAAACCTTTATATAAGTATATATGTGTATATTTAATTCCTTTAACTAGCCAGTAATTCTACATGATTGACAGTTATTATTCTCATTGTATATGTTATGAAACGAAAGTACAGAGTGGCTAAGTCTGTTGACCAAGGTCTCAGCTAATAACTAGTGAAATTAGTTTGAAACCAGGCATTCAGGCTCTAGAGTCTGCGCATTTCATCCACACATGAAACTGCTTACTCATCATCTTCACTGATGTTCTGAATTTGGCCCTATCTTATTCTTTTCTTCCTTTTTAACTTTTTTTCTTTTTGGTTGCACCATTTGGCATGTGGAATCCTAATTCCTAGACCAAGGGTCAAACTCACACCTCCTGCATTGAAAGTGAAGAGTCTTCCCCTGAGCTGTCAGGGAAGTCCTGGCTCTTCCATATTCTTGCAACATTGTCACCTAATATTCTACTCATGCTTTCCCTAAAGTGGAGCCTGTGTAAAGGCTCACAGTCTTCTTTTTTCACTGCAGATGGTGACTGCAACCATGAATTAAAAGACGCTTTTCCTTGGAAGGAAAGTTATGACCAACCTAGATGGCATATTAAAAAGCAGAGACATTACATTGTCAACAAAGGTCCGTCTAGTCAAGGCTATGGTTTTTCCAGTAGTCATGTATGGATGTGAGAGTTGGACTGTGAAGAAGGCTGAGCACCGAAGAATTGATGCTTTTGAACTGTGGTGTTGGAGAAGACTCTTGAGAGTCCCTTGGACTGCAAGGAGATCCAACCAGTCCATTCTGAAGGAGATCAGCCCTGGGATTTCTTTGGAGGAAATGATGCTAAAGCTGAAACTCCAGTACTTTGGCCACCTCATGTGAAGAGTTGACTCATTGGAAAAGACCCTGATGCTGGAAGGGATTGGGGGCAGGAGGAAAAGGAGATGACCGAGGATGAGATGGCTGGATGACATCACCAACTTGATGGACATGGGTTTGAGTGAACTCAGGGAGTTGGTGATGGACAGGGAGGCCTGGCGTGCTAATTCATGGGGTCGCAGAGTCGGACATGACTGAGCGACTGAACTGAACTGAACTGAACTGAATGAACCCTCATTTTATGACTATGATGGTAACCTTTTGCTCATTTTTATCTGGGCTAAGTGACCTTTTTCTCTAGGGCTCTCCCTTTGATACTGCTACTTATTTCTCAGTCATGATGATATTTAAAATCAAAAAGAAAGAAAATAAATCCAGAGCATATAGTGAGCATGGCACGTCTGCTGAAGGCGACTGGGAAGGTGGCCATGGCGATGGCACTGTGTCGACCAGGAGAGGTGCTCAGTCGCTGAGTCATATCCAATGCTTCTCAGCAAATCAGGCTAATATCCCATTGCTTTATAAATCTATTCAACACAAGATAAGGGTGATATGAGACAGGGGTCCCCAACCCTTGTCAGGAACAGGGCCACACAGCAGGAGTGAGCAAAGCATCGTCTGTGTTTACAGCCACTCCCATCGCTCACAGCGCCACCTGAGCTCCACCTCCTGTCAGATCAGCAGCGGCTTTAGATTCTCACAGGAGCCTGGACCCTGCTGTGAACTGCACATGGAAGGCACCCAGGTGTGTGCTCCTTATGAGAAACTAATGGCTGATGATCTGCGGTGCAAATGGAGACTATCATTAGTGGAAAGGTTGATCACAGTGTAGTCATAATAGAAACAAAGTACACAATGAGTGTAATGTGGTTGATTCATCCCCAAACCCTCTTCTCCCAACGTTCGTCCATGAGAAAATTGTCTTTCATGAAACTGGTCCCTGGTGCCCAAAAGATTGGGGACTACTGATATTAGAACCTTTGAAAATGTAAGAAAAGATCCTAACAATTAGGAAAATGAAGTTTCTACATGTTTATCTAGTCTGGAGCAATGTTCTTGCTGCAGGCAGTGCATTAGACTCCAATGTGTGAGTACACAGATGATTCTAATACACAGCATCAAGAGTCAACATGCTGATCTAGTTTCTATTTTCCCATTCATTATTGTCCAGCCAGTGATGAGAAGCATCAATGCTGTGAGAAGTTTGGGATAACGTTTTCACTTTTTAATTAGAAGTTTTCTCATCCAGTCTAACTTCCTGAATCCCACATCTAATATGTATAGGGAGTTTAGCTACACAAATGCCAATATCTTAAAATAAAGCCGGCATATCTAAAGTATGTGAAATCTTTAGTTCTGAGGATTCATGGTAAGCAAGATTAACTGGACTGGAAGATGCTTAGCAGGAAAAAAAAATGAGATTTCAGGTTATAAATTGTTACCAACCAGAAATACCTGTCCTTCCATAAGCTGGATCTGACACTGGAGGTCATTCTACTCCTGTATGTTAAGGGAATAACCCTCCCATCCTCAGCTTCTGCACAATGTAAATCATTATTTTTGCATCTTTTTCAGTTAGCCCTGATTTGCTAGAAGGGAAGGCTTACTTGAGAGTTAGTTGCATCACTGGTGAGAATTTCATCTTTCAATGACACTTATTTGGTGCTCTCAACCTTTTTATTTTGCATAGATTATGACAGAGCTTGGCAGACATTTCTGCAGTCAAATAGGTGGGAATTCAAACTTCATGTCCACCATTTATCAGCTTCATGATCTTAGGCAAGCTTGGCAATGTTTCTGATCTTTGTTTTATTCCTCTACACATAATAACTAATACATGATAGTATACTCTCAGGTAATTGTTTTGAAGAGAAAATTCCTAGAATCTAGTTAGTACATAGTGTGTTTGTTATGAATGTTACTGTCTCAGAAATGCAAATGTTTATGATTTCAGAATAATGAAGTACCTTAGGCAGAAGTCAGGTAGTCAGAAAGTCAAAAGATTACTTTTAATTAAAGAAAGCTTAGTAAATTTAGCGCTTTTCCCTCTATGGGAAGATGCAAAAGTCCAGGCTTCCTACAATCATTCCTTTGATATACACGTTAACCATCTAGAGCCAGTAGCCTGCTTTTCTGCATCCTGAATCCCCTTAGGGACTACAGTCTGCTGCCGGGGTCCAGCCCTGGTGGATCCACGGTAATTTGAAGCGGTGATGGAGTTGGCGTCTTAGAAAGAATTATTTAATTAGAAATATAAAGATTAGGAAAGAATAGTGTAGTGGGAAATTTAGAGGAGGAAAGAGGCTGTATTCCTTGGTTTACATGGAAAACCAATAAAACCTCGAGACAAGAGGTTTGCACCGTCTACATAGGCCACCAGCGCCCACTTGAATAGCGGAGGGTGCCCCGCCTTGGGCTCCCTCTCACGTGGGTCTTAGAAGCCAGGGCAAGTAAGTAGACGTGGTGAGCCTCCATGCTCCAAGGGATCAGCCTGAAAAGGAGAGGCAGGGAGAGGAAGAAAGAGAGAGAGAGAGAGTCGACATGGGGGGAGCCAGATTTCCATGAAACTAGTTCGAGAAACTAGTCTGAGAAACTGGTCCATCCTTTATTGTTCAAGAAAGCTTTTTATACTTTTGGTTGTACATAGAGATCAATGGATAATACAAAATTATGCAGTGTCAGCAGCCCTGACTCTTACCGAGACTAGGCTTTCTCTCTGCATACCTAGCTGTATACACAAGTCTTAGGTGATTTACATCATCTTCTGGCCAGGCCTATTAGCATTTTACGGCCTTTTTCTGATAAGGGTCTGTCAACCAGAAAACTTATTTGCCTTAATAGTGTTGTTCTTTTCCAAAATCTGGTGCCACTCTCAGAAAGCACTACACCTGTGGTGGATTCATGTCAATGTATGGCAAAACCAAAAAAACAAAAAAAAAAAGAAAGCACTAAATAAAGTTACATTCTTACATAGCAAGGACACAACAATTTATAACAAGGAAAGAGGAGTACAGTGATTTATAACAAAGAAAAAGTTCATTAACTCAAAAGTCTAGCATTGCTAACACCAAAACTACTATATTCCTTTTTCTATATCTCAATTACATTGATTAATATCCTCCAGGTGCCTAAAAGATAAAGAATATGGAGGCCTGGCAGCAGTCATTGACTCAACAGTGAAACCCATCACCAATATAACTCTTAGCTCTAAAAGGCTCTATATCTTTAAGATGTTTTAAGCTTCATGCCTCTCACGGTTGGGGGCTGTAAACAATCACAAGTTGTAAAAGTCTCTAACTGTCAGGCAAGTTAGAGAGCCATCAGAGGGATTTGAGCTGAGACACTCCTTTCATATGCAGGAGACCAGTTGGGGCTCTAAGTTAACTTTTTCCAGAGAAAGGTGATCGGGGATAGCCCCCTGTAATGTCAGAAGAGTATAGTAGAGCAGACAGTAAACAGACAGATTTCGGTTTCAGGGTGGATGCTCAGGCAGAGGACCCCTGAGACCTGACTTGCCTTGCCCCGTCAGGTCTCTCCGCATGACCTTGTCATGGGTAGGATCTCCCGTGCTGGCTCCTGGAAGTCTGCGGTGGTACAATGGCTGAAAGCATGGTGTCTGCAACATTCTTTGTTCACTCATATGGCAGGCAATTTCTTTCCTCCACACCATCAAGGCCTATGAAACACATCTGGATTCTAAACAGTCAATCATAAGATTGCATTTAGCTTTGCCACACTATGCCAAGCACTGGGATCTTGTGGAGTTTTTAGCCTAAACCAAAGTAGGAGAGGTCAGAGAAGACCTCCCAATAAAAATGGCCTTGAACTGGGACCTGAGAAATGGATAGCCAGCCAAGAAGGGGACCACGGGAGGATATTTCAGGCAAAGAGAAGACTAGGTACAAAGGTGTGGGCATGGAGAAGAGTATGCTGCGTTTGAGGAACCAAGAGCTGTCCAGATGCCTAGACCCCAAAGGAGAGTAAAGTTGCAAGCACTGATGGGGAGGCAGGCAGAGGCTGGGCCATGCAGGGTCTTGGAGGTTTCATAAAGAGGAGGGGGCACCATCCCATAGACTGAGCACACCTCCCTAACTAACCACTGAAACTCCTGACTCAGACAGGCAGAAAGCCTGGAGTAGAACAATCTTTGCCCTCAGTCAAAACTCTAGATGGCTTCAGGTAAGCTTTTAGCTACCCAGGTGGCACTAGTGGCAAAGAACTCGCCTGCCAATGCAAGAGACAAGAGATGCGGGTTCGATTCCTGGGTCAGGGAGATCCCCTGGAGGAGGAAATGGCAAGCCATTCCAGTATTCTTGCCTGAAGAATCCCATGGACAGAGGAGCCTGGTGGACTACAGTCCATAGGGTCGCAAACAGTCGGACACAACTGAAGTGACTTAGCACGTGTGCACTATTCAAAAACTTTAAATTTGGTGTGGTTTTATTTTGTTTTTTACTTTGGGATTTTTTTTTCTTCTAGTTGTAAAATTGTGTGCTTGTTATTGGAACATCAAAAATATTGTGTAGTCTGCTTGGAGGCGGGTTTCCACTCTTCTTACACTCATTCCATCCATGCCCCTTTGCATGTGGCCTGTTTCATTCCTCAGTACATCCATTTCAGGCACGATCCAGACACTCACCCACCTGTCTGTCCATAAGAACCTGGTCAAACAATTCGCTGCTATTTGTGAATTATATCTCGAGAAAATGAGATCTTTTTAAAAAAGAAAGGAAATTGGCCAAACATTTACAACTGCTAGTATTTCACTGAATACCCTCTATGTACAGAGTCCTGTTCTCGTGTGGAAGAGATTCAAATTGAGCCAGGCCTGGAATCTAGGAGCCCAGGGAAGCTTGTTTCAGAAAAGCTCACTGGTATCCACAGGGATTATTAAATGCGTGCCCTAAATGTGAATGAATGGCACTGAACTGAAAAGTGTAAAGGAAGATGTAACATTAACTAACAGAGATCATTTCTGTTCATTAGCTATTCTTTATTTTTACATACTTTCATTATGAAAATCATTCTTTCCATAGTTTTAACCTCAATAGTTGCTGAACCTCAACATTCCTATAATCTAGTTATTGTTTAAAAACTCTTGGTCTTAACAGATGCACACTACTATATGTAAAATACATAAACAACAAGGACCTATTGTAAAGCACAGGAGACTATACTCAATATTTAGTAATAACTTTAATGGAAAAGAACCTGAAAATTGCATATATATGTGGGTGTGTATATAACTGAATTATTTTTGAATTATAGTAAATCAACTATATTTCAATTGAGAAAAGCGCTTGTCCTTACATTATATTTTACAGCTTTGCATCTGAATGATGAAGGATACCTTAGAGATACTAGTCATTTGTCACACCATATACCTAATTTGTGTGACAATTGTTTATATGCGTGTAATGAATCGGGTGGGGCTTCACAGGTGGCTCAGTGGTCGAGAGTCTGCCTACAAAGCAGGAGATGCAAGTTCAGACCCTGGGTGGAGAAGATTCCCTGGAGAAGGAAATGGCAACCCACTCCAGTATTCTTACTTGGGAAATTCCATGGACAGGGGAGCCTGGAAGGCTGGAGTCCACGGGGTTGCAGAAGAGTTGAACACAACTGAGCAACTCAACAACCACAACAATGTATCAGGTAGTAGGACAACTCAAGGAACAGGTGGCAATAGGGTTTGTAAGAGGGGAGAAGATATTTTAGATTAGGGGCAATGAATCTTCTCTGAATTATTTGAGGATGAACTGAGTAGCTGGCAGCTGGTAGAAAGAGGAAAGCCTTGGAAATCTGTCCTTAGACAGACTGAGCAGAAGTTCCAATGACATTTTCTGTTCTTTACGGATTCTCCAGGAATCCATGCACATTAAGCTGAGGAGCCAAGGCGATGCTGTCCTGAAAAGTGTGGTCGTTCCACCCCTACAGCATCACACCTGAGTACTAGTTCCTTTACTACAACGTCCTAAAAGAATGAGCAGAGATACATCACAAAGTTCAGTGCACTGATGTTTATCAGAGAACGGTATGAAATTTCATAAGAGTAAAAATACCATAAATGCTCAGAGATTGATAAAGTACAATATTCATACAATGGTACAGAATGCAGCAGTTAAAAATCTTGTAATAGAGGAGGATTCAAAATATTGGGCATATGCTCAGGGAATATATGTTTTTAAAATGCTGTTTACATATTTATATATATTTAAACACAATTATTCCATATTTAGACACAATAGCTAAAAGTTCAGATAGCTGTATACCAAGATGTTTAAATGTCTATTATTGGGTAGTGGGATGATGGATGACTTTTGTATTGCCTCACCCACTATCTAGCTAGAAGAAAACTAAATTTAATGGTGTCTTTGTTTTCATTTTTACTGGGGAAGTAGGATTGTACCTGAGAGCTGGAGGCAGGGAGGCATGGACCAGAACATTAGTCTTTGTATAATTGTCATGAGTCTCCATCTTTCTTTACATGGGCAATTTTCCAAAGTTATGAAAAACACTATGCAAAAGTAGCTTCAAATCCCCATTTATAAGGACAATAATAATAGCCTGTTTGAACATAATGTTCATTACATGCCTGTACTCTAGTACCTGGGGACTTCCCTGGTGGCTCAGTGGTCAAGAATCCGCCTGCAGTGCAGGAGATGCAAATTCAGACCCTGGGTTGCGAAGATTCCCTGGAGAAGGAAATGGCAACTCACTCCAGTAATCTTGCCTGGAAAATCCCATGGACAGAAGGGCTTCGTGCGCTACAGTCCACGAGTCACAAAGAGCCAGGCACAACTGAGCTACCAAGTACACACTATACTAACTGATGAGTGTGTGTGAAGGCACACAAATTATATATTAAACTAACTTGGTCCTCTCAATGACATTTTGAAGTAGGTATTACCATTATACAGATGGGGAAGTCAAGGCTCGCCTTCATCACCTGTAAGGCCCTGCCACATGAAAATTCTGGAGCTGCCACTGGGAGAGATGTGGGATGAGTTTGTCTTGTGTGATGTGCTCTGTGGTCCACTCATTACCTCAACCTTAATCCCTTTCTCAACTTCTCTTTTGTACAGCTGAGGCTTCTGCGACCAGTCCTGGGCCTGCTTTTCCTATACCACCAAGAGGTTTGTGCATGTTCTAGAACAGTTTTTCTCTGGAGTCAATGTTATGATGCAGCTATACTTAATGGGACTGACTACTGAGGGAAACTCACAAAAACCTAGAAATGGAAGCAAAATAGACAAAGTCTCTCTCCTCTAGAGGAATTCTCACTTCTGGAATGTTACACAGGAATAATACTGTAGATTAAAGGAATTAAAGCATTCTAGCAAAACACATAAATGATGAATGTGACCACGAAATGGTGGGCCAGGTAAAAGGGATCCAGTAGTGCAGTGGAGAGGGGGGCTTATGGTCAAACCTGGCTGCACTCAGCCCTGAGCTTGGCCCTGTCCCAGGTGCTGACCCTGAGTAGCTTGAACCCCGAGTTCTCCAAAGGGTCTCCATCTCTTAATTTTAAAATGGGGTCATTATACCTATCTCACAGTGTTTCTCTAAGGATTAAATAAGAAAATGTGTGTAAAATTGCTTGACTGAGAGCCCAATACATCATATGTGCCCAGTAAAGTATAAGCCATCTGGGTCCTGAGATAAGGATGATCAAGTGGCATTCACTCTCTCTCTGATTATTCTCCTATGGAGAAGAAGATGACTTTGAAAGAGCAGGTTGAAAGCAGAAAAGAAGAAGGTCTTTTGTAGGTGGGATTTGGCAGGGTCCTCTGGATTTAAAGTAAAGTCTCAAGGAAGACTTAGCATAGTCACTGGATCATTAGCTAGTGGAAACACTGAGAAAAAGGGAAGCAATGGGTTTTCAGAAGGACAGAGACCAAGAGAGGAAAATTAGGCTAAGTGCTTAGAACCAATTACTAACTTCTGGGTCCAGTTAAATCATCTACTTTTCAAAGTGATTTCAGTGTGAAACCAACATGATAGTGTGAAACCAGAGAACACTCATGGGTCAGCTGCAGACACACACAGCACTCATGCCCTAAACCCTGTGAATAGTGAGCGGCTAAGAATGACCAATATAATCGCGTCTTTGATGAGGTCAGGTAATGTACTGCAGTATGTTATTAGTAGTAAATTCAAGAATTGGCATAAAATGGCATCGGGAGACAGCAGAAAAAGAAATACTATTGTGGACTGGTAAGGGGGGATTATCTCTAGCAGAGCATTCAGTTTCAGTTCAGTTCAGTTGCTCAGTCATGTCCAACTCTTTGTGACCCCATGGACTGCAAAACACCAGGCCTCCCTGTCCATCACCGACTCCTGGAGTTCACTCAAACTCATGCCCATTGAGTTGGTGATGCCATCCAACCATCTCATCCAGTGTTGTACCCTTCTTCTCCCACCCTCAGTATTTCCCAGCATCAGGGTCTTTTCAGATGAGTCAGCTCTTCACATCAGGTGGTAAAAATATCTGATGACGTTGAGTTTCAGCTTCAACATCTGTCCTTCCAATGAATATTCAGGACTGATATCCTTCAGGATGGACTAGTTGGATCTCCTGGCAGTCCACGGGACTTTCAAGAGTCTTCTCCAGCATCACAGTTCAAAAGCATCAATTCTTCAGCCCTCAGCTTTCTTTATAGTCCAACTCTGTTTCCACTATTTCCCCATCTATTTGCCATGAAGTGATGGGACCAGACGCCATGATCTTCGTTTTCTGAATGTTGAGCTTTAAGCCAACTTTTTCACTCTCCTCTTTCAATTTCATCAAGAGGCTTTTGAGTTCCTCTTCACTTTCTGCCATAAGGGTGGTGTCATCTGCATATGAGGTTATTGATATCTCTCCTGGCAATCTTGATTCCAGCTTGTGCTTCTTCCAGCCCAGTGTTTCTCATGATGTACTCTGCATAGAAGTTAAATAAGCAGGGTGACAGAATACAGCCTTACGTACTCCTTTTCCTATTTGGAACAAGTCTGTTGTTCCATGTCCAGTTCTAACTGTTGCTTCCTGACCTGCATAGAGGTTTCTCAAGAGGCAGGCCAGGTGGTCTTGTATTTCCATCTCCTGAAGAATTTTCCACAGTTTGTTGTGATCCACACAGTCAAAGGCTTTGGCATAGTCAATGAACCAGAAAGAGATTTTTTTTTTAATTCTCTTGCTTTTTCTGTGATCCAGCAGATGTTGGCAATTTGATCTCTGGTTCCTCTGTCTTTTCTAAAATCAGCTTGAACATCTGGAAGTTCATGGTTCACATACTATTGAAGCCTGGCTTAGAGAATTTTGAGCATTACTCTGTTAGCGTGTGTTCAGTTCAGTTCAGTTCTGTTGCTCAGTTATGTCCGAGTCTTTGCGATCCCATGAACCACAGCACGTCAGGCCTCCCTGTCCATCACCAACTCCCAGAGTTCACCCAAACTCATGTCCATTGAGTCGTTGATGCCATCCAACCATCTCATCCTCTGTCATCTTCTTCTCCTGCCATCAATCTTTCCCAACATCAGGGTCTTTTCAAATGAGTCAGCTCTTCACATCAGGTGGCCAAAATACTGGACTTTCAGCTTCAACATCAGTCCTTCCAATGAAAACACAGGTCTGATTTCCCTTAGGATGGACTGGTTGGATCTCTTGCAGTCCAAGGGACTCTCAAGAGTCTTCTCCAACACCACAGTTCAGAAGCATCAATTCTTCAGCACTCATCTCTCTTTATAGTCCAACTCTCACATCCATACATGACCACAGGAAAAACCATAGTCTTGACTAGATGGACCTTTCTTGGAAAAGTAATGTCTCTGCTTTTTAATAACCTGTCTAGGTTGGTCATAACTTTCCTTCCAAGTGGTAAGCGTCTTTTAATTTCATGGCTGCAATGACCATCTGCAGTGATTTTGGAGCCCAGAAAAATAAAGTCCGACACTGTTTCCACTGTTTTCCCATCTATTTGCCATGAATTGATGGGACCAAATGCCATAATCTTAGTTTTCTGAATGTTGACCTTTAAGCCAACTTTTTCACTCCCCTCTGATTGTGCAGTAGTTTGAGCATTCTTTGGCATTGCCTTATGAAAACTGACTTTTTCCAGTCCTGTGGCCACTGCTGAGTTCTCCAAATTTGCTGGCATATTAAGTGCAGCACTTTCATAGCGTCATCTTTTAGGATTTGAAATAGCTCAACTGGAATTCCATCACCTCCACTAGCTTTGTTTGTAGTGATGCTTCCCAAGGCCCTCTTGACTTCAGTTCCAAGATGTCTGGCTCTAGTTGAGTGATCAGACCATCGTGATTATCTGGGTCATGAAGATCTTTTTTGTACAGTTCTTCTGTGTATTCTTACCACCTCTTCTTAATATCTTCTGATTCTGTTAGGACTATACCATTTAAGGCAACTATACTAGGAACATTTACAGCAAGGAATCCAGTGAGACTGATGGCAAAAACACAGCTGGGACAAAGTAAGGGTTTGGATTCTGATGGTGGAAAATGGATAGCAACATAACTTACATTCAGTCATCTCCAGCTCTTTTTGAGGATTGGACTGACGTTCATGTGGGATAACAGCTCAATATATCTCTTTCTGATCACCATTTTTACATTTTTCAAAAATGCACTGCTTCTTGTGGAAGTCCATAAGTGGTTCTTCCAATAGTTTCTCATATCCTTCCCTTTAGTACACGAGGGAGTTTACTAATTCATGATGAATGGAAACTTGTTGGGCAGCTGAAAGTAGATATTGGGATTATTAATGTTAAGACTGACACATTACCTCATATATTTTACTTACTCACTGTTGAAAGTTGAACTATGTAGTTCTTTAAACACAGTTAAGGAATAACAAACACCCACCAGACACTCTAATTCCAAAGGGGTGTTTTTTAAACATGCCGCATGTTTTGGACCTTATTTTGAAATATTGTCTTTTTAGAACCAAACCCAGAACATCAACATGGTTTGTCACAGTCAGGTATTTGAGAAGGAATGATGATCATTCCATTTAAAATTTTGCTTTGTGAGTTTTAAATGTCTTGGAGCTAGAAGCATCAATTTTAATTTTATTTTCTTTCTGATTTTTATTTTCTTTCTGATTAAAAGAATTTAATTGAAGTATAGTCACTGTACATTATTATTTGTTCTAGGTGTAGAATATAATGATTCACAACTTTTAAAAGTTATACTCCATTTAAGGTTGTTATAAAATACGGCTATATTCCCTGCGTGCTGTACAATCTATGTGCTGTACTTAGTTGTTCAGTCGTGTCCGACTCTTTATGACACCATGGACTGTAGCCCCCCAGGTTCCTCTGTCCATGGGATTCTCCAGGCCAGAATACTGCTGTGGGTTGCCATTCCCTTCTACAGGGGATCTTCCCAACTCAGAATTTAAACCCAGGTCTCCCGCACTAGAGGCAGATTCTTCACTGTCTGAGCCAGCAGGGAAGCCCTGTACAGTAATATATATCCTTGCAGCTCCTTTTACACATGACAGCTTGTACCTCTTATTTTCTGTCCCCATATTGCCTCTCCCTCTCCCCTCTCCCCACTGGTACCCACTAGCTAATTTTAAAAACACGAGTGTTACTGATTTCAGTCACACAAATTGTAAAAGGAAATAAAATATGCTATTTTCAAAATCAAAATAGGCATTTCCAATTTCCTTAAACATTTTAGAAACAGAAGTATATAATCTGATCATCATTTTTATTTTGTTATATATCTTCAGCTTTCTAACCTACTGTGGGTACATCCAGAATAAATACAGATCCTTCCTGTCTTAGTTCAGATTCGTTTTAGACCCTGTGCTACCAGTTGGGAGCTACCTTCCCAACACTGTATTTGAGGACTGTCACTTTCCTCTATTCATGGGGTTCTCAAGGCAAGAATACTGAAGTGGTTGCCATTCCCTTCTCCAGTGGACCACACTCTGTCAGACCTCTCCACCATGACCCGTCTGTCTTGGGTGGCTCCATACGGCATGGCTATTTTCATTGAGTTAGACAAGGCTGTGGTCCGTGTGGTCAGATTGACTAATTGTCCGTATATTGTCACCCTGATGATTTAACTTATATGTAGAGTACATCATGAGAAACGCTGGTCTGGAGGAAGCACAAGCTGGAATCAAGATTGCCGGGAGAAATATCAATAACCTCAGATATGCAGATGACACCACCCTTATGGCAGAAAGTGAAGAACAAAGAGCTTCTTGGTGAAAGTGAAAGAGGAGAGTGAAAAAGTTGGCTTAAAGCTCAACATTCAGAAAACAAAGATCATGGCATCCGTTCCCATCATTCCATGGCAGATAGGTGGGGAAACAGTGGCTGACTTTATTTTGGGGGGCTCCAAAATCACTGCAGATGATGATTGCAGCCATGAAATTAAAAGACACTTACTCCTGAAAGGAAGGCTATGACCAACCTAGACACCATATTAAAAAGCAGAGATATTACTTTGCCAACAAAGATCCATCTAGTCAAGGCTATGGTTTTTCCAGTGGTCATGTATGCATGTGAGAGTTGGACTGTGAAGAAAGCTGAGCGCTGAAGAATTGATGCTTTTGAACTGTGGTGTTGGAGAAGACTCTTGAGAGTCCCTTGGACTGCAAGGAGATCCAACCAGTCCATCCTAAAGGAGATCAGTCCTGAATATTCATTGGAAGGACTGATGCTGAAGCTGAAACTCCAATACTTTGGCTACCTGATGAGAAGAACTGACTCATTGGAAAATACCCTGATGTTGGGAAAGATTGAGGGCAGGAGGAGAAGGGGACGACAGAGGACGGGATGGTTTGATGGTATCATTGACTCAATGGACATGGGTTTGGGTGGGCTCTGGGAGTTGGTGATGGACAGGCAAGCCTGGTGTGCTGCAGTTCATGGGATCGCAAAGAGTCGGACACAACTGAGTGACTGAACTGAACTCTACTTTCCCCTGTAAAAAGACAAAGTGATATTACCCTGATTTTGCCTGCTTTTTTTCTTTTTAACAAATGCTGTGTGGTCATATACTTTGCACACAGCATCAAGCAGAAAAGAATCAAGCAAGATTTTATTTCTGCGTATACAGTTTTTGAGGTTGCTGTTTTCCACTTCTCTATTTTATCCTGAGTCTCCATATCAACTATTTTGCAAATATGATTTTAATAGCTGCTTACTAGTCTCTTGTGAGGATAGTTGCTCATTTATATACCCATTTTCAAAAGGAAATAAGCATTTTAAGGCTCATGTTAATTGCTCTCCTCTTGCAAATGTCTATCTAAAATAATCTTTATTGCTCATATTAATCCCCCTCAGGTCTCTTTGACTTGGTTATCTGTTGAGAAAAAGTTCTGCAGCCTAACCTGGTATTACCCCGGCAGCAAATAGTGAATTTAAGCAAGTTATTGGTTTGCTGAAGATTGGTTATACTGGATTTATTTGTAAACCTTGCTGCAGTTGTCTCATGGGCATCAGTGGGCCCTTCAGAGGGGCTCCAGGATTCTGGGGCTTTCAGACTTTGCACTGGTCCTCAGGTGCTCCTTTGTGCCCCTCAGCCACCTCCATGTCTGCCTCTCAACATCTCATCTATCCCCCAATTTCAGGGAGCTTGGGATGTCAACGGATATCTATCTCCATCTTTTCCCCAGTAAATATATTGTTCGCGGTGGCTCCATTTCCTGAAGCTGCAAATATCAGTTTAATAAATAGTTTTCTTTAAAACCACATGTGCCGATAACCCTGTATAAGAGACAGCAAAAGAGACGCAGGTGTATACAACAGTCTTTTGGACTCTGTGGGAGAGGGCAAGAGCGGGATGATTTGGGAGAATGGCATTGAAACATGTATATTATCATATGTGAAATGCATCGCCAGACCAGGTTCGATGCAAGATACAGGGTGCTCGGGGCTGATGCACTGGGATGACCCAGAGGGATGGGATGGGGAGGGAGGTGGGGGGGAGGTTCAGGATGGGTAATACGTGTACACCCGTGGCAGATTCATGTCAATGTATGGCAAAACCAATACAATATTATAAAGTAATTAGCCTCCAATTAAAATAAATAAATTTATATTAAAAGAAAACCATATATGAGACTTCCCTGGTGGCTCAGTGGTAAAAAATTCTCCTGCCAGTGCAGAAGACACAGGTTTGATCCCTGATCTGGGAAGATCCCACATGCCATGGAACAACTAAGCCTGTCTGCCATAACCATTGAGCCTGTGCTGTAGAGCCCAGGAGCCACAAGTACTGAGGCCCGTGTACCCTAGAGCCCACACTTCACAAGAGAAGTCTCTGCACAGGAAGTCCAAGCACCACAGCTAGAGAGCAGCCCCTACTCTCCACAACCAGAGAAAAGCCCACACGGCAACGAAGACCCAGCACAGCCAAAAATAAAAATAAAAGTATGTGGGTGAAAATAGGCATAGACTCTATTGAACAAGTTGCTGACTTAGCAAATTTATTTTCTGAGTCAAGCAGGAAGGACTTCCACAGTTCTTAGAGGAAGTAAGATATTTGTGATGGAGTATCCAAACAGCTTCTTTGGGGCTGTTTCAGATCTAGTTCATGTTGTTGCTGTTCCACCTCCTTGTAAAACTGATCTTCTTTGAATGACCATACGTCTCATTTTAATCTGCTTTGCAACGAGTTTTTTGGGTCGTCCTTTTTGATTTTGAGTGTTCACATTTATTGTCTCATCATTCATTCGTTTATGCTTCCCTTTTTTCTTTTTGCTAGCACAAAGTCTGTTTATTTTGAGATTGACACATGCCTAAAATAGCTTCGATTTCTTAAAATTAATTTTTACTGGAGTGTAATTTTTTTCATAATATTGTGTTCAGTTCAGTTCAATTCATTCGCGTAGTCATGTCTGACTCTGAAACCCCATGAATCGCAGCATGACAGGCCTCCCTGTCCATCACCAATTCCCAGAGTTTACTTAAACTCATGTCCATCTAGTCGGTGATGCCATCCAGCCATCTGTCGTCCCCTTCTCCTCCTGCCCCCAATCTCTCCCCGCATCAGGGTCTTTTCCAATGAGTCAACTCTTCGCATGAGGTGGCCAAAGTATTGGAGTTTCAGCTTTTGCATCAGTCCTTCCAATGAACACCCAGGACAGATTTCCTTTAGGATGGACTGGTTGGATCTCCTTGCAGTCCAAAGGACTCTCAAGAGTCTTCTCCAACACCACAGTTCAAAAGCATCA
>NW_024080535.1:25000-49490 GCF_014754425.2 Oryx dammah
GCATCAGGGTCTTTTCCAATGAGTCAACTCTTCGCATGAGGTGGCCAAAGTATTGGAGTTTCAGCTTTTGCATCAGTCCTTCCAATGAACACCCAGGACAGATTTCCTTTAGGATGGACTGGTTGGATCTCCTTGCAGTCCAAAGGACTCTCAAGAGTCTTCTCCAACACCACAGTTCAAAAGCATCAGTTCTTCAGCACTCAGCCTTCTCCACAGTCCAACTCTCACATGCATACATGACCACTGGAAAAACCATAGCCTTGACTAGATGGATCTTTCTTGGCAAAGTAATATCTCTTCTTTTTAATATGGTGTCTAGGCTGGTTAGAACTTTCCTTCCAAGGAGTAAGCGTCTTTTAATTTCATGGCTGCCAGTCTCCACTAAAATGAATCAACTATAGGAGGAGGAAATGGCAACCCGTTCCAGTCTTCTTGCTGGGATAATCCCATGAACAGAGGAGCCTGGTGGGCTTAGTCCATGGGGTCACAAAGAATCGAACATGACTAAGTGACTTGACCATCACCACATAATTGTTTCATAACATTGTGTTAGTCTCCACTATACAGTAAAGTGAATCAACTATACAGGTACATATATCCCCTCTTTTTTGGATTTTCCTTCCCATTTAGAGCACTGAGTAGAGTTCTCCGAGCTATCCAGTAGGTTCCCACTGATTATATGTCAATTCCAATCTCCTAATTATCCACCCTATGCCTCTGTAAAGAGGCATGTTTGGAGAGAAATCATCTCACCAGTTCCATGTAGCCCCTGGCTGTTCCATTCAAATTCTATTGTGAATTAAAGATTTCTTGCATCTCATGTATTATTACATTGCTGTATGACTTGCCATGAGCTAGAGAGTTTTTCAAACCTCAGAGCACTCTAATAGTAATTCCAGTTCTCAAACATACTTCTTTCAGGTAAGAAGCCATTTTCTCTGTGACCCACAAGAATCTCCACATTAAAACAGAATTGTCCTGGTGACCTCAGCCTGACTCAGGCCTGTAGTCTCAGACCTGTTTGTGTGTGCTTAGTCACTCAGTCGTGTCCAACTCTTTGTGACCTCATGGACTGTAGCCCACCAGGCTCCTGTGCCCATGGGATTCTCCAGGCAAAAATACTAGAGTGGGCTGCCATTCCCTCCTCCAGGGGATCTTCCCAACCCAGGAATCGAACCCAAGTCTCTGGCATTGTGAGAGGATTCTTTACCATCTGAGCCCCCAGGGAAGCCCCAGAATACTGGAGTGGGTAGCCTATCCCTTCTCTAGGGGAACTTCCCAACCCAGGAATCCAACTGGGGTCTCCTACATTGCAGGCAGATTCTCTACCAGCTGAGCCATCGGGAAGCCCATTTTCAGGCCTTCACAGTCTCATTCTCATTTGTCCAATGGGGTGGCTCCTGACTGCTATTACCTTGAACTGCCCACTGAGTTTATGCAAAGTAATTTTAACAGATATCTGCCAGTTCCCTGAAGTGGAGACTCAACTGAAGGCTTTAATAATCCTGATTAAGCAGATACCCACATATCTTCATGGACAGACAATGTACAGTTTTGCATCATTTAAAAATGCCACCCAGCCTATCAACTGATGCCTAGAGAATGTGAGCCTGAAAGATAACATGTGTGGGCTGAGGCCACAGATGTCACATCAGTCATCCTTGGCGGTTTTCTTGCGCTGACCTTGGGAAGCCCAGCTTATGAGCTCAGGATGGACCGAAAAATGATCTTTGTATTACTATTGTCAGGTAGGTGGAATTTTTTTTTTAAGCAGGAATCTGTTATATGGGACATAGGATCATAGAGAGAAGAAAAACCATCTCATTTTAGCCCTGTCTGACGTAACTGGATAACTGAATGAGTAGTATTCAGATCCCATCTTGTTGTTTAGTCACTCAGTCGCAGCCGACTCTTTGTGACCCTGTGGACTATAGCCCGCCAGGCTCCTCTGTCCCTGGGATTTCCCAGGCAGGAATACTGGAGTGGGTTGCCATTCCCTTCTCCAAGGGGTCATCCCGCCCCAGGGATCAAACCCACATCTCCTGCACTGGCAGGTAGATTCTTTGCCACTGAGCCACCAGGACCCCAGCCCAGCCTGGTGGATGGATTTTTTATTGAGAGTGGGTTGTTAAGGTGGGGGAAGTTACCCATGGCTGGATCACCGTGAGAGGCCTGCTGTTCAACTGTAAGCCTAGCCAGCCTTGAAACAATGTAATCAAATACTCTGATAAACTAGTCTGTGTGAAAGAACGTGTTGCTTTATTGGCAATTTTCATGAGTTTAATTTCTAAATTAGAGTTGTTAATGAAAGTGATGGTGGGTCTATGTTCCTTATTTTTCAAAAAGTTTTCCGCCAAATTATAATTTCCTCCTTCACCTGCCAAAAAATTACAAGCCACAAGTATGAACCCTGGATCATGGCAGCGGCGGTGGGGATATTGTTATTTTCCATTTTGTGGTCCATTACTGAGAAGTGATACAGAGGAAAAAAAAGAAAGAAAGAAAGAAAGAACTCTTATTGGCTGAGGGATTATGTGGTTTAAGCAGAAATGGAAATCAATTCATTAAAATAAAAAATAACATAGGTATATTATGAAGTATCAAATTAGCATTATTTTTGGCCTCTTCCTGAGAGTGTTAGGATTAAAAGTTCTTCTCAAATACAGCGTTTATGTGTTAGAAATACTAGTGCCCAACACCTAGATAAGGAGCAGGCAATTATTACAGAGAGTCTCAAGAATCAACTGAGACCGCTAGGAATTAGAGGAGTAATTCAGGAATTTCTTAGATATTCAGTTCAGTTCAGTTAGGTTGGCTAAAAAATTCACTCGTTCATGTTATGGAAATATCTGAACAGACTTTTTGCCTGACCCTGCACTAGGGGATAAAGTGTGTAATGGTTAAAGCACAGATAGGGAAGAACTAGTTTCAAACCTGGCTTCACATCTGAAAGCCAGGGAGCATTAAGGAAAGTTACTTTCCCTCCCTCAGCCTTAGTGTTCTTGTCTGTAAAACGCAGAAAATGTTGGTACCTGCCTACTGCTGCCTGTGAGTAGTTGCCTAAGGACTAAACAAAGTAATTACCGTAATATCCTTACTCCAGCGTCTGGCAGTAGTGAATAGGTATTTAGCTATGATAACAATTATAAACTAGGAAACAAATGAGGGTATAGGATGGTGACTTCTGGGAAGTGAAGGAGAAGGGGGAAATTCCAGGAAAACAGAAGACTAGCAGAGTTATCTTCCTGGAGAAGGATATGGGAGCCCACTCCAGTACTCTGGCCTGGAGAATCCCATGGACAGAGAAGCCTGGATAGCTACAGTCCGTAGCCTTGCAAAGAGTCGGACTCGACTGAAGCAACTTAGCACCCACGCTGGTGGCACTAGTGGTAAAGAATCCACGTGCCAAAGCAAGAGACATGAGAGACACGGGTTTGATCCCTGGGTCAGAAAGATTCCACTGGAGGAGGGCATGGCAACCCACTCCAGGATCCTCGCCTGGAGAATCCCATGGACAGAGGAGCCTAGTGGGCTGCAGTCCATAGCATTGCAGAGTTGAACACAACTGAAGGGATTTAGCATGCATGCACAGAGTACCTTGAATTTTTATAAATAGCAAAGAATAAGGAAAAGGAAATACATGGCAGGAATATGGCATAATATTTAAATATATTCAAATATATGTAAAGGTTTCACACAGAGGAGACCAGAGCTATTCACGGTGTAGTTCCAGAGGGCAGAGTGGGGTTACTGCCCCGAAGTAGACACATTACCCATTTGGCGAAGGGGAGGGACACAATTTTGGAAAGGACTCCTGGAAAAGAAAGAAATTCATGCTACAAATGCTCAGGCAGAGTGAGTTAAAGCCTTAATGAGACTTCATGAGGTCAGCAAGTTTAAGCAACTCCAAAGACTGCCTTGGCATCCAGTGCCAAGGCTGTCATCAGCTTTGCATTTCTGGAATCCTCCAAAGAAACTCTCTTGATGTGACTACTTTATAGAATCATAGGAAGATGTTGGAAATGATTGCCACCACCCTTCCTCATTAGATGAAGAGAGCATGAAAAGTGTGAGGAAAGGAGGGAAAAAAGAGTTTGTTTGCTTTCTCCAATAATCTAAAGGATAAAGCCAGTATTTCTAAGTGTATCAGAGGTCATCCTCCTGTGGTGAGTAATTTTCTTTTCTATGATTTGATGCCCAGTCCCTGAATTCCTTCACTCATTTCTGTATTCAGTAACTGCGCATGAGGCACCCTATTCCAAGGCCACGACAGGGACATGAATGAGCTCCTGAGTTCATGCTCAGGGCAGGTGGGGGCAGGTGGAGGGAGCATGACATTCAGCAGAGCAAGTACTAAAATTAAAAAGAGTGAAAAATAGCACCCAGAAATAAACCAGGGAAGCTGATGAACATAATGCAGAAGGCCAACATAGAGAAGGGTGAAAGTGAAAGTGAAGTTGCTCAGTCGTGTCCGACTCTTTGTGACCCCATGGACTGTGGCCTACCAGGCTCCTCCCTCCATGGGATTCTCTAGGCAAGAATACTTGAGTGGGCTGCCCTTTCCTTCTCCAGGGGATCTTCCTGACCCAGGGATCAAACTCAGGTCTCCAGCATTCCAGGCAGACGCTTTAACCTCTGAGCCACCAGGGGAGCCCTGAGAAGGGTAGCAGGACCTTTTTCTCTGAGTTGGTGACATTTCTGATGAAAGTTGAACAATGAGAAGAGGCCAAACTTGCAAAATCTGGGGAAGGGTGGTGGAGGTAGAAGGGAGATGAAGGATGAAAATTCTGAGGCAGAAGAAGACAGAGTGTGTTCAAGGAAAAGCCAAAGCTCTGGTTTGACTATAGGGTCCTGATGCTAAACAACACTTGGAGAGAGCTCTGGGTCCATAGGCCTTGGTTATCTGTGTGCACCTCACCACACACGCCTGCAGGCACACCGTTAGAATGACTCAGCAGAGAAGCAAGCCTTCTTTTCCTTCAGTAACCTAGGAAGAGAACATTTCTCTCAGTTTAATTGTTACAGGACTGAGTCTGAACTGGGACTTAGCGACCACTGCACTCTAAATTTCTTAAAAGCCAAATCTGTGTCTTCATTTTTGTCTCCCCCACTCTGCTAGGCATATGTATGTGCTTAGTCTCTGTTTCATCCTACTCTTTGTGGCCCCATGACCTGTAGCCCACCAGACTCCTCTGTCGATGGAATATTCCAGGCAAGAATACTGGCGTAGGTTGCCATTCCCTTCTCCATGACATCTTCCTGACCCAAGGATTGAACCCGAGTCTCCTGTATTGCAGGCAGATTCTTTACCATCAGAGCCACCAGGGAAGCCTGCTAGGCATATAGCAGGCACTCAGTTAATAATAGTTGCAGAAACAACAGACAATCACAATTTTGTTGCTGATTAGCTTAAGTGTTGAGACCTGATTGACTTGCATGGGTCTCATTTTTGTCCTGCCTATCAAATAAAACACAGACTAGATGGCATCAAAATCCTTTTCATCTCTAAACTTCAGTGATGCCTCAAAGGTCCGCCTGAGATGATCCATAGGCTAGTTTCCAAATCTATAGATCTCTAGCTTGGTGTGAAGTTGGGTTTTTAGAAAGAAATGAACACTCTCACTCTGAACTCCTGGAGAAGGATTTCTAAGACGGGGAAGGAGGCACAGTATCTCAAAATCAACGTGCATTGGTTTCAAATTGGGAAGTTGGATTGAACATTCTTTGGTCTTTAGAGGATGACTGCTAACATCTATGAACCTATTGGGGAAGCACATTTTAGATAATTTTCCCAAATGTCTTTATAGGTTTTATTTCCAGAGAACCTGTTGCAACACAGTCTACAGAGACCAGTGTCAGTTGGAAATCAACACGTAAGTTACCAACCAAAGGAGATGGGTAACAGATTTCCAGCCATTAGCATCATATCTGTGTATTTAATAAGCACCTATCTGTGTGGTTTTCTATGATACATGAGTCAAATTAAAGCAACAACACTGAAAAGAAACATTTCAAGGTTAACTCTGGCTATTGGAATTGGGGTAATTTTTTTCTGCTTTTTCAGTTCAATTCAGTGCAGTCATTCAGTCGTGTCTGACTCTTTGCAACCCCATGAATTACAGCATGCCAGGCCTCCCTGTCCATCACCAACTCCCGGAACCTACCCAAACTCATGTCCATCACGTCAGTGATGCCATCCAGCCATCTCATCCCCTGTCTTCCCCTTCTCCTCCTGCCCCCAATCCTTCCCAGCCTCAGAGTCTTTTCCAATGAGTCAACTCTTCGCATGAGGTGGCCAAAGAATTGGAGTTTCAGCTTCAACATCAGTCCTTCCAATGAACACCCAGGACTGAACTCCTTTAGGATGGACTGCTTGGATCTCCTTGCAGTCCAAGGGACTCTCAAGAGTCTTCTCCAGCACCACAGTTCAAAAGCATCAATTCTTCGGTGCTCAGCTTTCTTCACAGTCCAACTCTCACATCTAGTAGTCATACTACTAGAAAAACCATAGCCTTGACTAGACGGACCTTTGTTGGGAAAGTAATGCTTTTTAATACTTTCTAAATTCTCTGAAAAAGAATCATAACATATAATTAGGAAAAGTTTTACAATTTTTCAAGTTAAAGCAAACACATACAACCTCTGCTTTCTAAACTGTCTCTGTCATTAAGCAATGCCAGTAAACGTTAGTAGAGAACAACCTAGATATCAGCATACTCATTTCATTGTCCTTATTTACTGCTCAAATAAACTTGGTTGTCACATATACTGAAACTGATTCTAGGGATCTGATAGAGAAAAGAGCAAGAATTGACAGTAGCCATATGAGATAACCCAAGGTTAATATTTTCCCATTTTCTGTTTCTCTTAGTTAAAATATAACTGATTTACAGTGTTATATTAGTTTCAAGTGTGCAACATAGTGATTCAGTATTTTTATTGATTATGTAGCATTTGAAGTTTTATGAAATATTGACTATATTCCTTGTTCTCTACAGTATATTCTTCTAGCTTATTTATTTTATACATAAGAGTTCATACCTCTTAACCCCTTATCCCTACTTTGCCCTTCCTGCCTCCCACTTCCTACTGGTAACCACTAGTTTCTTCTCTGTATCTGTGAATCTATTTCTGTTTTTTTAATAGTTATTTATGCTATTTTTTGGATGCCACATATAAGTGATATAAAATATTTCTTTCTCTGACTTATTTCACTAAGTATAACATCTTTTGGACCCATCCATGTTGTTGAAAATGGCAGAGTTTCATTCTTTTTTTGTAGCTGAATAATATCCCTGTGTGTGTGTCTGTGTGTGTGTGTGTAACTCTGTGTGGGTGTGTCTGTGTGTGTTTGTGTGTCAGTGTGTGTTTGTGTGTCTGTGTGTCTGTGTGTGTGTGTGTTTGTTATACATCTTCTCTATCCTCTCCTTTGTCGATTGACTCTTTGCTTGCTTTCATACCTTGGCTATTGTAAACAATGCTGCTATAAACATTGGAGTTCATATAATTTTGGAATTACTATTTTCATTTTCTTTGCATATATACTGAGGAACGGAATTGCTGGATCATATGGTATCTCTATTTTAATTTTTGAAGCAATTTCCATAGTATTTTCCGTTATGGCTGCACCAATTTACATTCTCACCAGAAGTACACAAGGATTCTGTTTTCTCCACATCCTCGCCAACTTTTGTAGATTTTTTTGATAGTCATTCTGACAGATGTGAGGTAATATCTCACTGTGGCTTTGATTTGCATTTCTCTGATGATTAGCTGTGTTGAACATCCTTTCATGTGTCTGTTGGCCATACATACGTCTTCTTTGGAAAAGGCCCATTTTCTGTTTTTTTGTAGGGCTTGTTTCTTTTATGATACAGTAACTCATCCACAATCCCCAGCTGCCACACTCTACTTGCTAAGAGTAGTGGGAAAGTGGCAGCGTATAGAATCTTAGGAAGCCTTATTCACGGAGAGACTTCTACCACATCTTGGGAGTCGGGCAATGTTCTGACCATGTCTGTCTCATAAAAACAAATGACTCCAAAAATACTAAAAGCTCCAAGCCACAAAACACTATACATTCTTTTCCTGGTTCCCGAGCACCATACCAACCTCCAGTACACAGTGAAGGAGGAGAGTTCCAACCTCAGCGTGTCTAGAGCCTTGTCTTCCTTGATATATTGACCAGACTATTCTTTCCTCACTTAATGGTCTTAACACCCTTGATGAAAGCCAGTTACCACAGATATAGGAATTAATTTCTAGACTCTCAATTCTATTCCACTGATCCTCAGGGCAGCACCATACTGTCTTGACTACCATTGCTGTGTAGTAAGTTTTGAAATGATGAAATGTAAGTCATCCAGCTCTGTACTTTTTCAAGACGATTTTGGCTATTTGGGGTCCCCACAAGTTTCATATGGATTTTAAGACCAATCTTTCTATTTGTGTAAACCTTTATATAAGTATATATGTGTATATTTAATTCCTTTAACTAGCCAGTAATTCTACATGATTGACAGTTATTATTCTCATTGTATATGTTATGAAACGAAAGTACAGAGTGGCTAAGTCTGTTGACCAAGGTCTCAGCTAATAACTAGTGAAATTAGTTTGAAACCAGGCATTCAGGCTCTAGAGTCTGCGCATTTCATCCACACATGAAACTGCTTACTCATCATCTTCACTGATGTTCTGAATTTGGCCCTATCTTATTCTTTTCTTCCTTTTTAACTTTTTTTCTTTTTGGTTGCACCATTTGGCATGTGGAATCCTAATTCCTAGACCAAGGGTCAAACTCACACCTCCTGCATTGAAAGTGAAGAGTCTTCCCCTGAGCTGTCAGGGAAGTCCTGGCTCTTCCATATTCTTGCAACATTGTCACCTAATATTCTACTCATGCTTTCCCTAAAGTGGAGCCTGTGTAAAGGCTCACAGTCTTCTTTTTTCACTGCAGATGGTGACTGCAACCATGAATTAAAAGACGCTTTTCCTTGGAAGGAAAGTTATGACCAACCTAGATGGCATATTAAAAAGCAGAGACATTACATTGTCAACAAAGGTCCGTCTAGTCAAGGCTATGGTTTTTCCAGTAGTCATGTATGGATGTGAGAGTTGGACTGTGAAGAAGGCTGAGCACCGAAGAATTGATGCTTTTGAACTGTGGTGTTGGAGAAGACTCTTGAGAGTCCCTTGGACTGCAAGGAGATCCAACCAGTCCATTCTGAAGGAGATCAGCCCTGGGATTTCTTTGGAGGAAATGATGCTAAAGCTGAAACTCCAGTACTTTGGCCACCTCATGTGAAGAGTTGACTCATTGGAAAAGACCCTGATGCTGGAAGGGATTGGGGGCAGGAGGAAAAGGAGATGACCGAGGATGAGATGGCTGGATGACATCACCAACTTGATGGACATGGGTTTGAGTGAACTCAGGGAGTTGGTGATGGACAGGGAGGCCTGGCGTGCTAATTCATGGGGTCGCAGAGTCGGACATGACTGAGCGACTGAACTGAACTGAACTGAACTGAATGAACCCTCATTTTATGACTATGATGGTAACCTTTTGCTCATTTTTATCTGGGCTAAGTGACCTTTTTCTCTAGGGCTCTCCCTTTGATACTGCTACTTATTTCTCAGTCATGATGATATTTAAAATCAAAAAGAAAGAAAATAAATCCAGAGCATATAGTGAGCATGGCACGTCTGCTGAAGGCGACTGGGAAGGTGGCCATGGCGATGGCACTGTGTCGACCAGGAGAGGTGCTCAGTCGCTGAGTCATATCCAATGCTTCTCAGCAAATCAGGCTAATATCCCATTGCTTTATAAATCTATTCAACACAAGATAAGGGTGATATGAGACAGGGGTCCCCAACCCTTGTCAGGAACCGGGCCACACAGCAGGAGTGAGCCAAGCATCGTCTGTGTTTACAGCCACTCCCATCGCGCACAGCGCCACCTGAGCTCCACCTCCTGTCAGATCAGCAGCGGCTTTAGATTCTCACAGGAGCCTGGACCCTGCTGTGAACTGCACATGGAAGGCACCCAGGTGTGTGCTCCTTATGAGAAACTAATGGCTGATGATCTGCGGTGCAAATGGAGACTATCATTAGTGGAAAGGTTGATCACAGTGTAGTCATAATAGAAACAAAGTGCACAATGAGTGTAATGTGGTTGATTCATCCCCAAACCCTCTTCTCCCAACGTTCGTCCATGAGAAAATTGTCTTTCATGAAACTGGTCCCTGGTGCCCAAAAGATTGGGGACTACTGATATTAGAACCTTTGAAAATGTAAGAAAAGATCCTAACAATTAGGAAAATGAAGTTTCTACATGTTTATCTAGTCTGGAGCAATGTTCTTGCTGCAGGCAGTGCATTAGACTCCAATGTGTGAGTACACAGATGATTCTAATACACAGCATCAAGAGTCAACATGCTGATCTAGTTTCTATTTTCCCATTCATTATTGTCCAGCCAGTGATGAGAAGCATCAATGCTGTGAGAAGTTTGGGATAACGTTTTCACTTTTTAATTAGAAGTTTTCTCATCCAGTCTAACTTCCTGAATCCCACATCTAATATGTATAGGGAGTTTAGCTACACAAATGCCAATATCTTAAAATAAAGCCGGCATATCTAAAGTATGTGAAATCTTTAGTTCTGAGGATTCATGGTAAGCAAGATTAACTGGACTGGAAGATGCTTAGCAGGAAAAAAAAATGAGATTTCAGGTTATAAATTGTTACCAACCAGAAATACCTGTCCTTCCATAAGCTGGATCTGACACTGGAGGTCATTCTACTCCTGTATGTTAAGGGAATAACCCTCCCATCCTCAGCTTCTGCACAATGTAAATCATTATTTTTGCATCTTTTTCAGTTAGCCCTGATTTGCTAGAAGGGAAGGCTTACTTGAGAGTTAGTTGCATCACTGGTGAGAATTTCATCTTTCAATGACACTTATTTGGTGCTCTCAACCTTTTTATTTTGCATAGATTATGACAGAGCTTGGCAGACATTTCTGCAGTCAAATAGGTGGGAATTCAAACTTCATGTCCACCATTTATCAGCTTCATGATCTTAGGCAAGCTTGGCAATGTTTCTGATCTTTGTTTTATTCCTCTACACATAATAACTAATACATGATAGTATACTCTCAGGTAATTGTTTTGAAGAGAAAATTCCTAGAATCTAGTTAGTACATAATGTGTTTGTTATGAATGTTACTGTCTCAGAAATGCAAATGTTTATGATTTCAGAATAATGAAGTACCTTAGGCAGAAGTCAGGTAGTCAGAAAGTCAAAAGATTACTTTTAATTAAAGAAAGCTTAGTAAATTTAGCGCTTTTCCCTCTATGGGAAGATGCAAAAGTCCAGGCTTCCTACAATCATTCCTTTGATATACACGTTAACCATCTAGAGCCAGTAGCCTGCTTTTCTGCATCCCGAATCCCCTTAGGGACTACAGTCTGCTGCCGGGGTCCAGCCCTGGTGGATCCACGGTAATTTGAAGCGGTGATGGAGTTGGCGTCTTAGAAAGAATTATTTAATTAGAAATATAAAGATTAGGAAAGAATAGTGTAGTGGGAAATTTAGAGGAGGAAAGAGGCTGTATTCCTTGGTTTACATGGAAAACCAATAAAACCTCGAGACAAGAGGTTTGCACCGTCTACATAGGCCACCAGCGCCCACTTGAATAGCGGAGGGTGCCCCGCCTTGGGCTCCCTCTCACGTGGGTCTTAGAAGCCAGGGCAAGTAAGTAGACGTGGTGAGCCTCCATGCTCCAAGGGATCAGCCTGAAAAGGAGAGGCAGGGAGAGGAAGAAAGAGAGAGAGAGAGAGTCGACATGGGGGGAGCCAGATTTCCATGAAACTAGTTCGAGAAACTAGTCTGAGAAACTGGTCCATCCTTTATTGTTCAAGAAAGCTTTTTATACTTTTGGTTGTACATAGAGATCAATGGATAATACAAAATTATGCAGTGTCAGCAGCCCTGACTCTTATTGAGACTAGGCTTTCTCTCTGCATACCTAGCTGTATACACAAGTCTTAGGTGATTTACATCATCTTCTGGCCAGGCCTATTAGCATTTTATGGCCTTTTTCTGATAAGGGTCTGTCAACCAGAAAACTTATTTGCCTTAATAGTGTTGTTCTTTTCCAAAATCTGGTGCCACTCTCAGAAAGCACTACACCTGTGGTGGATTCATGTCAATGTATGGCAAAACCAAAAAAACAAAAAAAAAAAAGAAAGCACTAAATAAAGTTACATTCTTACATAGCAAGGACACAACAATTTATAACAAGGAAAGAGGAGTACAGTGATTTATAACAAAGAAAAAGTTCATTAACTCAAAAGTCTAGCATTGCTAACACCAAAACTACTATATTCCTTTTTCTATATCTCAATTACATTGATTAATATCCTCCAGGTGCCTAAAAGATAAAGAATATGGAGGCCTGGCAACAGTCATTGACTCAACAGTGAAACCCATCACCAATATAACTCTTAGCTCTAAAAGGCTCTATATCTTTAGGATGTTTTAAGCTTCGTGCCTCTCACGGTTGGGGGCTGTAAACAATCACAAGTTGTAAAAGTCTCTAACTGTCAGGCAAGTTAGAGAGCCATCAGAGGGATTTGAGCTGAGACACTCCTTTCATATGCAGGAGACCAGTTGGAGCTCTAAGTTAACTTTTTCCAGAGAAAGGTGATCAGGGATAGCCCCCTGTAATGTCAGAAGAGTATAGTAGAGCAGACAGTAAACAGACAGATTTCGGTTTCAGGGTAGATGCTCAGGCAGAGGACCCCTGAGACCTGACTTGCCTTCCCCCGTCAGGTCTCTCCGCATGACCTTGTCATGGGTAGGATCTCCCGTGCTGGCTCCTGGCAGTCTGCGGTGGTACAATGGCTGAAAGCATGGTGTCTGCAACATTCTTTGTTCACTCATATGGCAGGCAATTTCTTTCCTCCACACCATCAAGGCCTATGAAACACATCTGGATTCTAAACAGTCAATCATAAGATTGCATTTAGCTTTACCACACTATGCCAAGCACTGGGATCTTGTGGAGTTTTTAGCCTAAACCAAAGTAGGAGAGGTCAGAGAAGACCTCCCAATAAAAATGGCCTTGAACTGGGACCTGAAAAGTGGATAGCTAGCCAAGAAGGGGACCACGGGAGGATATTTCAGGCAAAGAGAAGACTAGGTACAAAGGTGTGGGCATGGAGAAGATTATGCTGTATTTGAGGAACCAAGAGCTGCCCAGATGCCTAGACCCCAAAGGAGAGTGAAGTTTCAAGCACTGATGGGGAGGCAGGCAGGGGCTGGGGCATGCAGGGTCTTGGAGGTGTTCATAAAGAGGAGGGGGCACCATCCCATAGACTGAGCACACCTCCCTAACTAACCACTGAAACTCCTGACTCAGACAGGCAGAAAGCCTGGAGTAGAACAATCTTTGCCCTCAGTCAAAACTCTAGATGGCTTCAGGTAAGCTTTTAGCTACCCAGGTGGCACTAGTGGCAAAGAACTCGCCTGCCAATGCAAGAGACAAGAGATGCGGGTTCGATTCCTGGGTCAGGGAGATCCCCTGGAGGAGGAAATGGCAAGCCATTCCAGTATTCTTGCCTGAAGAATCCCATGGACAGAGGAGCCTGGTGGACTACAGTCCATAGGGTCGCAAACAGTCGGACACAACTGAAGTGACTTAGCACGTGTGCACTATTCAAAAACTTTAAATTTGGTGTGGTTTTATTTTGTTTTTTACTTTGGGATTTTTTTTTCTTCTAGTTGTAAAATTGTGTGCTTGTTATTGGAACATCAAAAATATTGTGTAGTCTGCTTGGAGGCGGGTTTCCACTCTTCTTACACTCATTCCATCCATGCCCCTTTGCATGTGGCCTGTTTCATTCCTCAGTACATCCATTTCAGGCACGATCCAGACACTCACCCACCTGTCTCTCCATAAGAACCTGGTCAAACAATTCGCTGCTATTTGTGAATTATATCTCGAGAAAATGAGATCTTTTTAAAAAAGAAAGGAAATTGGCCAAACATTTACAACTGCTAGTATTTCACTGAATACCCTCTATGTACAGAGTCCTGTTCTCGTGTGGAAGAGATTCAAATTGAGCCAGGCCTGGAATCTAGGAGCCCAGGGAAGCTTGTTTCAGAAAAGCTCACTGGTATCCACAGGGATTATTAAATGCGTGCCCTAAATGTGAATGAATGGCACTGAACTGAAAAGTGTAAAGGAAGATGTAACATTAACTAACAGAGATCATTTCTGTTCATTAGCTATTCTTTATTTTTACATACTTTCATTATGAAAATCATTCTTTCCATAGTTTTAACCTCAATAGTTGCTGAACCTCAACATTCCTATAATCTAGTTATTGTTTAAAAACTCTTGGTCTTAACAGATGCACACTACTATATGTAAAATACATAAACAACAAGGACCTATTGTAAAGCACAGGAGACTATACTCAATATTTAGTAATAACTTTAATGGAAAAGAACCTGAAAATTGCATATATATGTGGGTGTGTATATAACTGAATTATTTTTGAATTATAGTAAATCAACTATATTTCAATTGAGAAAAGCGCTTGTCCTTACATTATATTTTACAGCTTTGCATCTGAATGATGAAGGATACCTTAGAGATACTAGTCATTTGTCACACCATATACCTAATTTGTGTGACAATTGTTTATATGCGTGTAATGAATCGGGTGGGGCTTCACAGGTGGCTCAGTGGTCGAGAGTCTGCCTACAAAGCAGGAGATGCAAGTTCAGACCCTGGGTGGAGAAGATTCCCTGGAGAAGGAAATGGCAACCCACTCCAGTATTCTTACTTGGGAAATTCCATGGACAGGGGAGCCTGGAAGGCTGGAGTCCACGGGGTTGCAGAAGAGTTGAACACAACTGAGCAACTCAACAACCACAACAATGTATCAGGTAGTAGGACAACTCAAGGAACAGGTGGCAATAGGGTTTGTAAGAGGGGAGAAGATATTTTAGATTAGGGGCAATGAATCTTCTCTGAATTATTTGAGGATGAACTGAGTAGCTGGCAGCTGGTAGAAAGAGGAAAGCCTTGGAAATCTGTCCTTAGACAGACTGAGCAGAAGTTCCAATGACATTTTCTGTTCTTTACGGATTCTCCAGGAATCCATGCACATTAAGCTGAGGAGCCAAGGCGATGCTGTCCTGAAAAGTGTGGTCGTTCCACCCCTACAGCATCACACCTGAGTACTAGTTCCTTTACTACAACGTCCTAAAAGAATGAGCAGAGATACATCACAAAGTTCAGTGCACTGATGTTTATCAGAGAACGGTATGAAATTTCATAAGAGTAAAAATACCATAAATGCTCAGAGATTGATAAAGTACAATATTCATACAATGGTACAGAATGCAGCAGTTAAAAATCTTGTAATAGAGGAGGATTCAAAATATTGGGCATATGCTCAGGGAATATATGTTTTTAAAATGCTGTTTACATATTTATATATATTTAAACACAATTATTCCATATTTAGACACAATAGCTAAAAGTTCAGATAGCTGTATACCAAGATGTTTAAATGTCTATTATTGGGTAGTGGGATGATGGATGACTTTTGTATTGCCTCACCCACTATCTAGCTAGAAGAAAACTAAATTTAATGGTGTCTTTGTTTTCATTTTTACTGGGGAAGTAGGATTGTACCTGAGAGCTGGAGGCAGGGAGGCATGGACCAGAACATTAGTCTTTGTATAATTGTCATGAGTCTCCATCTTTCTTTACATGGGCAATTTTCCAAAGTTATGAAAAACACTATGCAAAAGTAGCTTCAAATCCCCATTTATAAGGACAATAATAATAGCCTGTTTGAACATAATGTTCATTACATGCCTGTACTATAGTACCTGGGGACTTCCCTGGTGGCTCAGTGGTCAAGAATCCGCCTGCAGGGCAGGAGATGCAAATTCAGACCCTGGGTTGCGAAGATTCCCTGGAGAAGGAAATGGCAACTCACTCCAGTAATCTTGCCTGGAAAATCCCATGGACAGAAGGGCTTCGTGCGCTACAGTCCACGAGTCACAAAGAGTCAGGCACAACTGAGCTACCAAGTACACACTATACTAACTGATGAGTGTGTGTGAAGGCACACAAATTATATATTAAACTAACTTGGTCCTCTCAATGACATTTTGAAGTAGGTATTACCATTATACAGATGGGGAAGTCAAGGCTCGCCTTCATCACCTGTAAGGCCCTGCCACATGAAAATTCTGGAGCTGCCACTGGGACAGATGTGGGATGAGTTTGTCTTTTGTGATGTGCTCTGTGGTCCACTCATTACCTCAACCTTAATCCCTTTCTCAACTTCTCTTTTGTACTGCTGAGACTTCTGTGACCAATCCTGGGCCTACTGTTTCTACACCACCAGGAGGTTTGTGCATGTTTTAGAACAGTTTTTCTCTGGAGTCACTGTTATGATGCAGCTATACTTAATGGGACTGACTACTGAGGGAAACTCACAAAAACCTAGAAATGGAAGCAAAATAGACAAAGTCTCTCTCCTCTAGAGGAATTCTCACTTCTGGAATGTTACACAGGAATAATACTGTAGATTAAAGGAATTAAAGCATTCTAGCAAAACACATAAATGATGAATGTGACCACGAAATGGTGGGCCAGGTAAAAGGGATCCAGTAGTGCAGTGGAGAGGGGGGCTTATGGTCAAACCTGGCTGCACTCAGCCCTGAGCTTGGCCCTGTCCCAGGTGCTGACCCTGAGTAGCTTGAACCCCGAGTTCTCCAAAGGGTCTCCATCTCTTAATTTTAAAATGGGGTCATTATACCTATCTCACAGTGTTTCTCTAAGGATTAAATAAGAAAATGTGTGTAAAATTGCTTGACTGAGAGCCCAATACATCATATGTGCCCAGTAAAGTATAAGCCATCTGGGTCCTGAGATAAGGATGATCAAGTGGCATTCACTCTCTCTCTGATTATTCTCCTATGGAGAAGATGACTTTGAAAGAGCAGGTTGAAAGCAGAAAAGAAGAAGGTCTTTTGTAGGTGGGATTCGGCAGGGTCCCCTGGATTTAAAGTAAAGTCTCAAGGAAGACTTAGCATAGTCACTGGATCATTAGCTAGTGGAAACACTGAGAAAAAGGGAAGCAATGGGTTTTCAGAAGGACAGAGACCAAGAGAGGAAAATTAGGCTAAGTGCTTAGAACCAATTACTAACTTCTGGGTCCAGTTAAATCATCTACTTTTCAAAGTGATTTCAGTGTGAAACCAACATGATAGTGTGAAACCAGAGAACACTCATGGGTCAGCTGCAGACACACACAGCACTCATGCCCTAAACCCTGTGAATAGTGAGCGGCTAAGAATGACCAATATAATCGCGTCTTTGATGAGGTCAGGTAATGTACTGCAGTATGTTATTAGTAGTAAATTCAAGAATTGGCATAAAATGGCATCGGGAGACAGCAGAAAAAGAAATACTATTGTGGACTGGTAAGGGGGGATTATCTCTAGCAGAGCATTCAGTTTCAGTTCAGTTCAGTTGCTCAGTCATGTCCAACTCTTTGTGACCCCATGGACTGCAAAACACCAGGCCTCCCTGTCCATCACCGACTCCTGGAGTTCACTCAAACTCATGCCCATTGAGTTGGTGATGCCATCCAACCATCTCATCCAGTGTTGTACCCTTCTTCTCCCACCCTCAGTATTTCCCAGCATCAGGGTCTTTTCAGATGAGTCAGCTCTTCACATCAGGTGGTAAAAATATCTGATGACGTTGAGTTTCAGCTTCAACATCTGTCCTTCCAATGAATATTCAGGACTGATATCCTTCAGGATGGACTAGTTGGATCTCCTGGCAGTCCACGGGACTTTCAAGAGTCTTCTCCAGCATCACAGTTCAAAAGCATCAATTCTTCAGCCCTCAGCTTTCTTTATAGTCCAACTCTGTTTCCACTATTTCCCCATCTATTTGCCATGAAGTGATGGGACCAGACGCCATGATCTTCGTTTTCTGAATGTTGAGCTTTAAGCCAACTTTTTCACTCTCCTCTTTCAATTTCATCAAGAGGCTTTTGAGTTCCTCTTCACTTTCTGCCATAAGGGTGGTGTCATCTGCATATGAGGTTATTGATATCTCTCCTGGCAATCTTGATTCCAGCTTGTGCTTCTTCCAGCCCAGTGTTTCTCATGATGTACTCTGCATAGAAGTTAAATAAGCAGGGTGACAGAATACAGCCTTACGTACTCCTTTTCCTATTTGGAACAAGTCTGTTGTTCCATGTCCAGTTCTAACTGTTGCTTCCTGACCTGCATAGAGGTTTCTCAAGAGGCAGGCCAGGTGGTCTTGTATTTCCATCTCCTGAAGAATTTTCCACAGTTTGTTGTGATCCACACAGTCAAAGGCTTTGGCATAGTCAATGAACCAGAAAGAGATTTTTTTTTTAATTCTCTTGCTTTTTCTGTGATCCAGCAGATGTTGGCAATTTGATCTCTGGTTCCTCTGTCTTTTCTAAAATCAGCTTGAACATCTGGAAGTTCATGGTTCACATACTATTGAAGCCTGGCTTAGAGAATTTTGAGCATTACTCTGTTAGCGTGTGTTCAGTTCAGTTCAGTTCTGTTGCTCAGTTATGTCCGAGTCTTTGCGATCCCATGAACCACAGCACGTCAGGCCTCCCTGTCCATCACCAACTCCCAGAGTTCACCCAAACTCATGTCCATTGAGTCGTTGATGCCATCCAACCATCTCATCCTCTGTCATCTTCTTCTCCTGCCATCAATCTTTCCCAACATCAGGGTCTTTTCAAATGAGTCAGCTCTTCACATCAGGTGGCCAAAATACTGGACTTTCAGCTTCAACATCAGTCCTTCCAATGAAAACACAGGTCTGATTTCCCTTAGGATGGACTGGTTGGATCTCTTGCAGTCCAAGGGACTCTCAAGAGTCTTCTCCAACACCACAGTTCAGAAGCATCAATTCTTCAGCACTCATCTCTCTTTATAGTCCAACTCTCACATCCATACATGACCACAGGAAAAACCATAGTCTTGACTAGATGGACCTTTCTTGGAAAAGTAATGTCTCTGCTTTTTAATAACCTGTCTAGGTTGGTCATAACTTTCCTTCCAAGTGGTAAGCGTCTTTTAATTTCATGGCTGCAATGACCATCTGCAGTGATTTTGGAGCCCAGAAAAATAAAGTCCGACACTGTTTCCACTGTTTTCCCATCTATTTGCCATGAATTGATGGGACCAAATGCCATAATCTTAGTTTTCTGAATGTTGACCTTTAAGCCAACTTTTTCACTCCCCTCTGATTGTGCAGTAGTTTGAGCATTCTTTGGCATTGCCTTATGAAAACTGACTTTTTCCAGTCCTGTGGCCACTGCTGAGTTCTCCAAATTTGCTGGCATATTAAGTGCAGCACTTTCATAGCGTCATCTTTTAGGATTTGAAATAGCTCAACTGGAATTCCATCACCTCCACTAGCTTTGTTTGTAGTGATGCTTCCCAAGGCCCTCTTGACTTCAGTTCCAAGATGTCTGGCTCTAGTTGAGTGATCAGACCATCGTGATTATCTGGGTCATGAAGATCTTTTTTGTACAGTTCTTCTGTGTATTCTTACCACCTCTTCTTAATATCTTCTGATTCTGTTAGGACTATACCATTTAAGGCAACTATACTAGGAACATTTACAGCAAGGAATCCAGTGAGACTGATGGCAAAAACACAGCTGGGACAAAGTAAGGGTTTGGATTCTGATGGTGGAAAATGGATAGCAACATAACTTACATTCAGTCATCTCCAGCTCTTTTTGAGGATTGGACTGACGTTCATGTGGGATAACAGCTCAATATATCTCTTTCTGATCACCATTTTTACATTTTTCAAAAATGCACTGCTTCTTGTGGAAGTCCATAAGTGGTTCTTCCAATAGTTTCTCATATCCTTCCCTTTAGTACACGAGGGAGTTTACTAATTCATGATGAATGGAAACTTGTTGGGCAGCTGAAAGTAGATATTGGGATTATTAATGTTAAGACTGACACATTACCTCATATATTTTACTTACTCACTGTTGAAAGTTGAACTATGTAGTTCTTTAAACACAGTTAAGGAATAACAAACACCCACCAGACACTCTAATTCCAAAGGGGTGTTTTTTAAACATGCCGCATGTTTTGGACCTTATTTTGAAATATTGTCTTTTTAGAACCAAACCCAGAACATCAACATGGTTTGTCACAGTCAGGTATTTGAGAAGGAATGATGATCATTCCATTTAAAATTTTGCTTTGTGAGTTTTAAATGTCTTGGAGCTAGAAGCATCAATTTTAATTTTATTTTCTTTCTGATTTTTATTTTCTTTCTGATTAAAAGAATTTAATTGAAGTATAGTCACTGTACATTATTATTTGTTCTAGGTGTAGAATATAATGATTCACAACTTTTAAAAGTTATACTCCATTTAAGGTTGTTATAAAATACGGCTATATTCCCTGCGTGCTGTACAATCTATGTGCTGTACTTAGTTGTTCAGTCGTGTCCGACTCTTTATGACACCATGGACTGTAGCCCCCCAGGTTCCTCTGTCCATGGGATTCTCCAGGCCAGAATACTGCTGTGGGTTGCCATTCCCTTCTACAGGGGATCTTCCCAACTCAGAATTTAAACCCAGGTCTCCCGCACTAGAGGCAGATTCTTCACTGTCTGAGCCAGCAGGGAAGCCCTGTACAGTAATATATATCCTTGCAGCTCCTTTTACACATGACAGCTTGTACCTCTTATTTTCTGTCCCCATATTGCCTCTCCCTCTCCCCTCTCCCCACTGGTACCCACTAGCTAATTTTAAAAACACGAGTGTTACTGATTTCAGTCACACAAATTGTAAAAGGAAATAAAATATGCTATTTTCAAAATCAAAATAGGCATTTCCAATTTCCTTAAACATTTTAGAAACAGAAGTATATAATCTGATCATCATTTTTATTTTGTTATATATCTTCAGCTTTCTAACCTACTGTGGGTACATCCAGAATAAATACAGATCCTTCCTGTCTTAGTTCAGATTCGTTTTAGACCCTGTGCTACCAGTTGGGAGCTACCTTCCCAACACTGTATTTGAGGACTGTCACTTTCCTCTATTCATGGGGTTCTCAAGGCAAGAATACTGAAGTGGTTGCCATTCCCTTCTCCAGTGGACCACACTCTGTCAGACCTCTCCACCATGACCCGTCTGTCTTGGGTGGCTCCATACGGCATGGCTATTTTCATTGAGTTAGACAAGGCTGTGGTCCGTGTGGTCAGATTGACTAATTGTCCGTATATTGTCACCCTGATGATTTAACTTATATGTAGAGTACATCATGAGAAACGCTGGTCTGGAGGAAGCACAAGCTGGAATCAAGATTGCCGGGAGAAATATCAATAACCTCAGATATGCAGATGACACCACCCTTATGGCAGAAAGTGAAGAACAAAGAGCTTCTTGGTGAAAGTGAAAGAGGAGAGTGAAAAAGTTGGCTTAAAGCTCAACATTCAGAAAACAAAGATCATGGCATCCGTTCCCATCATTCCATGGCAGATAGGTGGGGAAACAGTGGCTGACTTTATTTTGGGGGGCTCCAAAATCACTGCAGATGATGATTGCAGCCATGAAATTAAAAGACACTTACTCCTGAAAGGAAGGCTATGACCAACCTAGACACCATATTAAAAAGCAGAGATATTACTTTGCCAACAAAGATCCATCTAGTCAAGGCTATGGTTTTTCCAGTGGTCATGTATGCATGTGAGAGTTGGACTGTGAAGAAAGCTGAGCGCTGAAGAATTGATGCTTTTGAACTGTGGTGTTGGAGAAGACTCTTGAGAGTCCCTTGGACTGCAAGGAGATCCAACCAGTCCATCCTAAAGGAGATCAGTCCTGAATATTCATTGGAAGGACTGATGCTGAAGCTGAAACTCCAATACTTTGGCTACCTGATGAGAAGAACTGACTCATTGGAAAATACCCTGATGTTGGGAAAGATTGAGGGCAGGAGGAGAAGGGGACGACAGAGGACGGGATGGTTTGATGGTATCATTGACTCAATGGACATGGGTTTGGGTGGGCTCTGGGAGTTGGTGATGGACAGGCAAGCCTGGTGTGCTGCAGTTCATGGGATCGCAAAGAGTCGGACACAACTGAGTGACTGAACTGAACTCTACTTTCCCCTGTAAAAAGACAAAGTGATATTACCCTGATTTTGCCTGCTTTTTTTCTTTTTAACAAATGCTGTGTGGTCATATACTTTGCACACAGCATCAAGCAGAAAAGAATCAAGCAAGATTTTATTTCTGCGTATACAGTTTTTGAGGTTGCTGTTTTCCACTTCTCTATTTTATCCTGAGTCTCCATATCAACTATTTTGCAAATATGATTTTAATAGCTGCTTACTAGTCTCTTGTGAGGATAGTTGCTCATTTATATACCCATTTTCAAAAGGAAATAAGCATTTTAAGGCTCATGTTAATTGCTCTCCTCTTGCAAATGTCTATCTAAAATAATCTTTATTGCTCATATTAATCCCCCTCAGGTCTCTTTGACTTGGTTATCTGTTGAGAAAAAGTTCTGCAGCCTAACCTGGTATTACCCCGGCAGCAAATAGTGAATTTAAGCAAGTTATTGGTTTGCTGAAGATTGGTTATACTGGATTTATTTGTAAACCTTGCTGCAGTTGTCTCATGGGCATCAGTGGGCCCTTCAGAGGGGCTCCAGGATTCTGGGGCTTTCAGACTTTGCACTGGTCCTCAGGTGCTCCTTTGTGCCCCTCAGCCACCTCCATGTCTGCCTCTCAACATCTCATCTATCCCCCAATTTCAGGGAGCTTGGGATGTCAACGGATATCTATCTCCATCTTTTCCCCAGTAAATATATTGTTCGCGGTGGCTCCATTTCCTGAAGCTGCAAATATCAGTTTAATAAATAGTTTTCTTTAAAACCACATGTGCCGATAACCCTGTATAAGAGACAGCAAAAGAGACGCAGGTGTATACAACAGTCTTTTGGACTCTGTGGGAGAGGGCAAGAGCGGGATGATTTGGGAGAATGGCATTGAAACATGTATATTATCATATGTGAAATGCATCGCCAGACCAGGTTCGATGCAAGATACAGGGTGCTCGGGGCTGATGCACTGGGATGACCCAGAGGGATGGGATGGGGAGGGAGGTGGGGGGGAGGTTCAGGATGGGTAATACGTGTACACCCGTGGCAGATTCATGTCAATGTATGGCAAAACCAATACAATATTATAAAGTAATTAGCCTCCAATTAAAATAAATAAATTTATATTAAAAGAAAACCATATATGAGACTTCCCTGGTGGCTCAGTGGTAAAAAATTCTCCTGCCAGTGCAGAAGACACAGGTTTGATCCCTGATCTGGGAAGATCCCACATGCCATGGAACAACTAAGCCTGTCTGCCATAACCATTGAGCCTGTGCTGTAGAGCCCAGGAGCCACAAGTACTGAGGCCCGTGTACCCTAGAGCCCACACTTCACAAGAGAAGTCTCTGCACAGGAAGTCCAAGCACCACAGCTAGAGAGCAGCCCCTACTCTCCACAACCAGAGAAAAGCCCACACGGCAACGAAGACCCAGCACAGCCAAAAATAAAAATAAAAGTATGTGGGTGAAAATAGGCATAGACTCTATTGAACAAGTTGCTGACTTAGCAAATTTATTTTCTGAGTCAAGCAGGAAGGACTTCCACAGTTCTTAGAGGAAGTAAGATATTTGTGATGGAGTATCCAAACAGCTTCTTTGGGGCTGTTTCAGATCTAGTTCATGTTGTTGCTGTTCCACCTCCTTGTAAAACTGATCTTCTTTGAATGACCATACGTCTCATTTTAATCTGCTTTGCAACGAGTTTTTTGGGTCGTCCTTTTTGATTTTGAGTGTTCACATTTATTGTCTCATCATTCATTCGTTTATGCTTCCCTTTTTTCTTTTTGCTAGCACAAAGTCTGTTTATTTTGAGATTGACACATGCCTAAAATAGCTTCGATTTCTTAAAATTAATTTTTACTGGAGTGTAATTTTTTTCATAATATTGTGTTCAGTTCAGTTCAATTCATTCGCGTAGTCATGTCTGACTCTGAAACCCCATGAATCGCAGCATGACAGGCCTCCCTGTCCATCACCAATTCCCAGAGTTTACTTAAACTCATGTCCATCTAGTCGGTGATGCCATCCAGCCATCTGTCGTCCCCTTCTCCTCCTGCCCCCAATCTCTCCCCGCATCAGGGTCTTTTCCAATGAGTCAACTCTTCGCATGAGGTGGCCAAAGTATTGGAGTTTCAGCTTTTGCATCAGTCCTTCCAATGAACACCCAGGACAGATTTCCTTTAGGATGGACTGGTTGGATCTCCTTGCAGTCCAAAGGACTCTCAAGAGTCTTCTCCAACACCACAGTTCAAAAGCATCA
>NW_024080536.1:0-6874 GCF_014754425.2 Oryx dammah
TATACTAGGGGGAATTCGGAGGCAGCACAGTCTCTGGGTTAGGAGAGTGAGTTCATTCTTTTCCTGTCTGATGCTGGACATGTCACTCACAGATTTTGCCTTCAGTTTGCACGTCTGTGTATCACAACTATGGAAACAGTGGGCTGTTTGTTGGGAGGACAGCAGAGTGACAGGCCAGCAGCAGTGGGGTGGATGTCAGCCCCCTTAGAGGCGCTAGGTGACTGCTCACCTCCACCCACCCCGTCTCCGGTGGGTACTGCTCTGGTGTCCCCACAGGTGGTCCACGGTGCTGCTCTGGATGTGGATGAGGAGGGCACAGAAGGAGCTGCTGCCACGGGAATCAGCATCGAAAGAACGTTATTGAGAACCACTGTCCATTTCAACAGGCCCTTTCTGATTGCCGTAGTTCTCAAAGACACGCAGAGCATCATCTTTTTGGGGAAAGTCACCAACCCTAGTCAAGCCTAGAGCTCCACTCTGAGCTGTGGGTGCCCCCCCTGAGGAGCGGGGTGCCCAGGTCCCTGGGTGCAGCCTGGCCCCTGGGCACTGAGGGTCCACCTTGCCTGTCCCACCTGCTCACCCCTGGGGAGGTGACAGTGACTCTGCTGGGGCTCCGCATGCACAGGGAGTCTGCGTCCTGGTCACAGGGAGACTCTGAAACCTCTGACAGCAATAAAGCACCTTCCTTGGACTTGCCTCTTTCTTATGTGTCTCCACCCTGCTGCTGCCTGAGCCCTGAGGCCACCCCCACCCCCGACTTACCACATCTGCTCAGCCCACCCCAGACTCTGAGCCCCTCCCTCTGCCCCAGCCTCACCAGCCATCCCAGGAGCAGGCTTCGCAGCTGCGACCAAGCCTGATGGACCACAGGTCCAGGACTGAAAGGGGCCCTGCTGCCTGATGCCCACTTTCAGGGGCTCTGATCCCAGGTCCACATTCACCCCTCCCTCCCCAGGGCCCACAATGTGCCCTTTTCTGGCACAGCCCCTGGACCCTGCCATTCTGCAGCTGAGCTGGGCCTTCCTCCCCCAGAACCTGCTCTCTGCCTTCCAGCAGCAAACCTGGGAGACTAACTGCTTCCTGGATCCCAGCTGAGCTCCTCCACCTCCTGAACCAGTTCCACCTCCTCCCCTGACAGACGATCCCCATCAGCAGGCAGAAGAGGTGTCCTAGGAGGGAAAGAGCATCAAACACACACCTGTGATAAGAGTGACAACCCAACCCTGCCTCCTACTGATGTATGGAGGGCTGTGTGGTCTCCAGGGAGGACAGCTCCAAGTGGTAATGATGGCATCATCCACAACTGAAGGGTCGAGATCTCTCTTTCAGGTAGCCTGCTAAGACTTCTACCTGGAATAACCCATTTTTAGTCCCCATGATGATCATAGGAGTTACATCCTATTACTCATCCTACTTTACAGATAGGGAAACTGAGGAACAGAGAGCCTCTGTAATTGCCCTCAAGTTCACACAGCTACTGATTATGGCTGGCAGAATGTTATCCCAGCCTCCTCAATCAGAATACCCTGAGCTGCAGAGCCATTATGCCCCATAAATGTTTCCACAGTGATGGTCCGCTAGGAACTTCAGATCTGATGGGCAGGATGTATGAGGAAGCAAAGCTCTGGAAACTGAGAGCAGAGGGCCAAACTTAGTTCGGGAGGTCAGGAAAGGCTTCCTGGAGGAGGTAATTTCTATGATGTCATCAGAGGGAGAATAAAAATGTCATGGTGAGAAGAGAGAGGAGAATGTTCTGAGCAGGAGAAAGAGTGAGAGTGACATTTTCAAGAAGCTAAAAAATGTGGGCAGATCTGAAGTAGGAAATGAAAGGCTTACACAGACGGTGGGGCCATGATGGAGCCCCTGGACCTCAAGTGGCTTGGCATTCAGTAGGGATTCTGGAAAGATTCCATAGAGTCCTAGACAGCTTTAAAGGAATTTAAACAGAGAGTTGATGTGACCAGATGTGTATGGTAGAGAAATGACTCTGGCTGCTATGTAGAGACGTGATTCAGGATCCAGGTCAGGGATACAGGCTGGGCATTGTCGACTTAAAAAATAGTCACAACCTAAAAGTTGACAGATATGTTTTATTTGGTGGAAATTTTTAAGACTTCAAACCTGAGAAACAGCATCTCAAGTAACCCTGAGAAAACTCTTCCCAGAAGGTAGGGAGAGGGGTCAAGTTGTATAGGAGTCTGCAACAAAGCACAGGTCATCTGAACATCAAAAGTATTTTTGTGAATTAAAGAAAGCCAGATATCCCAAATTAAGGAATCTAGAGCTTCTCTGTGTATGGGAAGATGTGGGAGTCTGGGCTCACTGCAATCACTCCTTTCTCGTGTATCTCAGCTATCTGGGGCCAGTATCCTGCATTTTTCACATCCAGAGTTCCTCAACGCTCACTGTAGGGAGTGGCTGCAGCCTGAATGCTGTGAGAGGGAGCAGGTATTCTCCTTCCTTAGTGCCCTTGCTGCTGCTGCTCTGCTAAGTCACTTCAGTCGTGTCCAACTCTGTGCAACCCCATAGACAGCAGCCCACTAGGCTCCTCTGTCCCTGGGATTCTCCAGGCAAGAACACTGGAGTGGGTTGCCATTTCCTTCTCCAATGCATGAAAGTGAAAAGTGAAAGTGAAGTTGCTCAGTCGTGCCCAACTCTTAGCGACGCCATGGACTGCAGCCTACCAGGCTCCTCTGTCCATGGGATTTTCCAGGCAAGAATACTGGAGTGGGTTGCCATTGACTCAAGAATTCTCTTTTGGAGGACCAGAATTGCTGATGACTGTGACATCCTTGTTTACTATATGGCAGGAAATACTCCATTTCTCAGTATTCAACAAGTTATGGCAGGAACTGGGGCCAAAACGGGTCCAGGCTTGAGAGGGAGAATGGGAAGATTGGAAGCCTGTGAAGAGAGCATTAAACGACTGTGGGTGGATGTGAGTAGAAGAAGGAAAAACAACCCACATGCAGTTTGGCTCCTGGGTGATGACAAAGCAACTGCCGAGGAAGGACCCCCAGCTGGAGGAGCAGGTTGTGGGGGAGGGGACACCTCTGGGTTTGAACCCCAGGTGTGTGGTTCCTGGGAGGCAACCAAGGGACCTGCTCAGGGAGGTGTTCTGGAGAGAATCAGGCTGGAGAGAAGCATGAGGATTCATGCCCCCAGGATGGGCAGATGGGTGGTGATGGGAGGAGGCCCCTTAAGCTGGTACCATAGGACGTGAAGAGGAGGAACCCTGAAAGTGCGCAGCACCAAGGAGAGCGTGCATTGGAGAAAAGCTGTCACTCCAGGACCACCAGAGAGGTACTCAGGGGATGAGAGGGGCCTTAGGGGTAAGGGAAGGATGAGTGGTCCATGGGATGCCGTGATCTAAAGCCACAGGGGGCAGGGCACAGGCAGGGCCAGCCTAGTGAGAGGAGCCCTGCCCTGGCTGGAGGGGGAAAGAGGTAGAAGTAAAGGGGGGCAGATGACCTTTCTAGAGTTTAGTCTTCAGCTTGGCAAGAGTTAGCCTGGAGTTGGCTTCTGTGCTTTAAAGATGCTGGGCCCATTTGTATGACCTCAGAAAAGATTCAGGAGGTGGGGTGACTAGCACCAGGGCTGCAGTGTGGCACAGTCCTAAGGGGAAGTTAATAGTGGTGACTTCTTGTTGTTCAGTCACTAAGTTGTGTCCAACTCTTTGTGACCCCATGGACTGCAGCACACCAGGCTCCTTTGTCCTCCACTGTCTCCTGGAGTTTACTCAAATTCATGTCCATTGAGTCAGTGAGGCTATCTAACCATCTCATTCTCTGCCATGCCCTTCTCCTTTTGCCTTCAATCTTTCCCAGAATCAGGGTCTTTTCTAATGAGTCAGCTCTTCACATCACATGGGCCAAAGTATCTGGGCTGTCCCTTATTACCTGTGTGACCCTGGGGGGCAAGGCCCCTCACCACCCTAAGCTTCTGTCTCCTTACTTGTAAAATGGAGGTGGATACTGTTACATTAGAATAAGAGTATAATGATATATAAATAAGATTGCTCTTCCTAGTCTCTTTAACCTCTCCAGAAATTGCTTAATTTTAGAGAAAAAATGTATCCTGTGGTACCAACTGCTCTGAGGTAGGTGTGGATCTGAAGGTGAGGGTCTGCCGGGCTTTGAGATCTGGGGCAAATACCTAACACTTGTCCCTCAGCTTTCCAGTCTCTCACATGGACATGATACTATCTACCTTGCTGAGATGCAAACAGATTTCAACAAAAACTAATTACGCACAATGCCTGGCATGATGATAAGGACTTTATATTTAGATTGCATGTGCGCATGTGTATAAAACACTTACATATCACACCTGGCAGGAATCCATAGGTGTGTATACGAATGCCATGATGCCTCAGGGTAACAACTTTTCTTCTTTTAAGATATCAGTCTCTTCATCTATAAAATGGGACCATCAGTCTTAGCCCCATCAGCTTCATCTGGGTGAGCAGGTCAAAGGAGATACTGGGTGTGAATACCTCTGGAGACCCAGAGAGCACTGTACAAATGTGAGGAAGACTGAATTCATTTGCTGAATTAGGAGCATGGTTAGGAGGGAGGCGTGTAACTTTACTGGCTCTTTTGGAAAAAATAAAAGACCTCCCTGCACTGGGATTCTTCTTGCATTAACCCATGCCTTTTGGGACCTTCCAGAGGAAGGGAACTCATGTTCCTTAATTCAGTACTTGCCTTCAGGGTTCCTCCAAGTGAAGATCGCAGTCCTCTTGCAGAAGAATCACTTGCTGAGGGAAGAAAGGAGAGGTTCTGAAATGCAGAGTCCCTGACTTACTTTTGTCCTAAATCAGAATCTCCTGGGGTGAGTGCAGGGCACCTCCATGTTAAACAAAGTCCCCAGGGAATTGTCATGGGCAGCAAAGCTAGAAAACCCTTCTTTGAAAGAACCTCAACAAGTAGCTCAGACGGTAAAGAATCTGCCTGCAATGCAGGAGACCCGGATTCAATCCCTGGGTTGGGAAGATCCCCTAGAGAAGGAAATGGCAACTGATTCCAATATTCTTGCCTGGAGAATTCCATGGACAGAGGAACTTGGTGGGCTATAATCCAAGCATCGGGCATACAGATTGACTAACACTTTCACTTTCAACAAGTAGCATTAAAATAGGACAGACAATGAGTTCTCCATCACTGGAGGTATTCAAGCAGAAGCATCCAGGCTTCAGAGGGCAGATGCTGACTGAGTGCCTCCTATGTCAAGTCAGCAGGGGAGGCTTCCCAGATGCTGAGCAGAGTGGGTCTGGGAGTGATTGAAGCCGTGATTCCCAGGTGGAGATTCCACACTGGATATATGCTGTCTCACCTCCGAGGAGCATATGATTCTCAAGACTGCTGTAGTGTCACCCTGAGCTCTTCCACCCAGGCCTCAAGCTTCCCCTGGGTCTGCTTTTTTACACACTCATGGATTGTTTGGGGGCCTCTGGCAATTCCTGGCTGGTCCCCGGGCCCAGGCCACTGATCTTCTGCTGCCCATGATCAGAGGGAGCTGGGTATCCTGCACAGGAAGGCCGAGCAACAGATCCTGGAAGCCCTCCTGCAACCTGGGCTCACCACCATGATGAGGCTGATCCAGACACTCCAGGAGGTAGGTGCTGTTGGGTGCTGGATCCCAAGAAAGAACATGCCCAAGGCCAAAGAGATGATTACTGGGGAGAAGGGAATTTTCTATCCAAAGGCACCCATGGTCAACGGTCTATAGAGGCTGAAGGCAAAGCCTATGTTGCTCTTGGAGATTTTGTGGCTGTCCAGGGGAAAGCAATGGCAACCCACTCCAGTACTCTTGCCTGGAAAATCCCTTGGATGGAGGAGCCTGGAAGGCTGCAGTCCATGAGGTCGATGAGGGTTGGACACGACTGAGCAACTTCACTTTCACGTTTTACTTTCAAGCATTGGAGAAGGAAATGGCAACCCACTCCAGTATTCTTGCATGGAGAATCCCAGGGACAGAGGAGTCTAGTGGGCTGCTGTCTATGGGGTTGCACAGAGTCAGACATGACTGAAGTGACTTAGCAGCAGCAGTAGCAGGGCTGTCCTGGGGGCTGAGGTTAGTATGATCAGAATTTCTTGGTTAACCAGGGCCAGACAGTGAGCCAAGCCAAGAGCACAGTGACCAGTGGCAACCGCTGAGGGCCCTTCATGCTCAGGGGTCCTTGGTCTGGAAGCAGAAGCAGGAAAGGAGACACCAATAATGGTCATCAGTGATATTCCTGGAAGGTCTGCCCTGTGCCAGGCACTGTGCAAATGTCGCATGATCCCGACCTCTTTTCATTTTTACCAGTCACTGGTGGTGAGCACTATTTTCACACCGCCATTTAATAGAGAAGAAAAGGGAGTCTCAGGAAGGTGAGGGGGCTGCCCAAAGCCCAGCAGCTGGTAGGCGGTGGAGTCAGTACTGAGCCCAGAGTCCGGCGGGCAGCGATTCCTGACCAGATGAGAGGATCACGGCGCAGACAGCTGGTCTGAACAGAAGGCCAGGTACCTTGTGCACCTGCTGGAGCGCCCTGACCTCCCTGTGCATGTAAGCTCTCTTTCCCCACCCCGAGGTGGGGATCCGGCTCCCTCCACTCCGGTCCCTGGAATCCAGAGGCATCACGGAACTCAAGTCAGCTGAGTCCCCTCCAGCTGCGTCCCCTGGCCTGGGAGGGTCCCTCTGCCCTCTCCAGATGGTGCACAAGCCCCCTCCCCCCCCCCCACTGCTTCCTAGGCTCACATACAGAGCATCAGTCTCATCAGGCACCCTCAGAGCCCCTCCTCCAGCTGACCCCTCCTCAAATCCTCTTATCCCAGAGCCTGACCTTGAGTGATTGACTTAGCCCATCTGAGACTGGTTTCTCATCTCTGGT
>NW_024080536.1:6974-19477 GCF_014754425.2 Oryx dammah
CCCCCCCCCTGGGCCGCGGGCCCCCGCCCCCCCCCCCCCCCCCCCCCCCCCGCCCGCCGGGCGAGTGGGGGAAGGGAGGTGCAGAAAGAGTGTCCTGTGCAGGTGAGTCCTGGAGACCTGGGCTCAGCTCCAGGCTCTGCTGCTGCACAGGGGCCCTGCCACCTTCCTCAGATCACCCAACCACTCTGGGCTGCTTGGTCCTTTCTGTAGGGTGATGTCAGAATCCCTCATCCCAGGGCTGTAGGAAATCAAAGTGATCATACACCAGGGACACTGCCCAGGAACTAGCTCAGGGCAGGCCCCCAGGAGGCAGCAGGCTTTATTCCCCTGGTGGATCTGAAGCCATGTCCTGCCTAGTGATTCTGACTTGGTAGGTCTCAGGGGGAAACCAGAATCTATGTCAGTAAGGGCCTGACCCTTCAGTCCATGGAACCAGCCTTTGTCACCCTCTGGTGATACTCTCTGGTGTGTCAGCCTCTATCACAAATCAGATTTGTTTATTTCTTGCTGGAGACCCTTGATGGCCCCCAGATCTCTGAGAAAAAAAAATCCACACTCCTCACCACAACCTCGAGGCCCCACATGATCTGCCCTTGCCAACCTTCTTCCCTCTCCTCTGACCATCCTTCCACTCCCTTCCTCTACTTTAACCACCCTGGCTTTCCTGCTGTTCTAGAATGTAAGTGGCTTCCTGCCTCAGGACCTTTGCACTTGCTGTCAGCTGCTAGACCTGCCTTTCCCCAGCCCATTGCATGGCACACTCCCTCACTCCAGTCATTCTCTGCTCACAGGTCACCTTCTCAGAGAGTCCCTACCTCTATCCTCACTACCTCTGTCCTCACCACTCTCTACCCTGCTTTAGTTTTCTTCTGCTCATCTGACACCATATGACCATATGGCTTCGTCACTAGAGGGTAAGCTGTTTGAGGGCAGGGGCCTGCCTGTGTCCTTCACAGCTCAGTTCCTAGTGCTCTGCATGTAGTGGACATTCAAACACTATCTGTTCAAAGAACTAGCGGTCCATGGGCATCCTTCAGAAAACCCCATTCTAGGGTCTCAGCCCTTCTCCTGGAGCACAAGCAACACCCCTGATCCTTGGAGACTCCTCCCCAACCCCTGACCATCCTGGCTCCCCTGTCACAGTCCTGCCTGTCCCCTCTGGAATTAGATTAATTATTGACAGAATTGATCATGATCACGTCTCTCCACTGTGCCTCTGGTTTCCCAGGTGTCCTTGGCCAATCCTTAACTTTTATAAACTTGAGTTCTCTTGTCTTTAAAGAGAAGAAACAACTAAAACTCAGCCTCTAGGAAAGACTTTTCTGTCAATGTTTGTTTCCCTATCAGTTATTTATGGGCAGAGATGACACCAGTCTCTATATGCCCATTCATCTGATAATCTGCTTTGGTGAATATCATAGCCAGATTGAAAATTTTATTATTTTATTCTCTTTTCTGCCTCCTGAGAAATCTGTATGCAGATCAAGAAGCAACAGTTAGAACAGAATATGGATCAACAGACTGGTTCCAAATTGGGAAAGGAGTACGTCAAGGCTGTATATTGTCGCCCTGCTTACTTAACTTATATATGCAGAATATACCATGTGAAATGCCGGTCTGGATGAAGCACAGCTGGAATCAAGATTGCCGGGAGAAGTATCAATAACCTCAGATATGCAGATGACACCACCCTTAGGGCAGAAAGTGAAGAAGAACTGAAGAGTCTCTTGATGAAAGTGAAAGAGGAGAGTGAAAAAGTTGGCTTAAAACTCAACATTCAGAAACTAAGATCATGGCGTCTGGTCTCATCACTTCATGGCAAATAGATGGGGAAACAATGGAAACAGTGACAAACTTTATTATCTTGGGTTCCAAAATCACTGCAGATGGTGACTACAGCCATGAAATTAAAAAGCGCTTACTCCTTGGAGGAAAAGCTATGACAAACTTAGACAGCATATTAAAAAGCAGAGGCATCACTTTGTTGACAAAGGTCTGTCTAGTCAAGGCTATGGTTTTTCCAGTAGTCATATATAGATGTGAGAGTTTGACTGTGAAGAAGGCTGAGCGCCGAAGAATTGATGCTTTTGAACTGTGGTGTTGTAGAAGACTCTTGAGAGTCCCTTGGACTGCAAGGAGATCAACCAGTGCATCCTAAAGGAGATCAGTCCTGGTGTGTTCATTGGAAGGACTGATGTTGAAGCTGAAACTTCAATCCTTTGGCCACCTGATGCAAAGAGTTGACTCACTGGAAAAGACCCTGATGCTGGGAAAGATTGAGGGCAGGAGGAGAAGGGGACAACAGAGGATGAGATGGCTGGATGGCATCACCGACTCAATGGGCATGGGTTTGGGTGGACTCTGGCAGTCGGTGATGGACAGGGAGGCCTGGAGTGCTGTAGTTCATGGGGTTGCAAAGAGTCAGACATGACTGAGTGACTGAATTGAACTGAGTGTGTCAGCATGCCTAGGGCCCCCAAGCCACAGAGCTCTCCGAGCTTGGAGAGACGCTTATCCATTCCCCTGTTGACTCACTCCTTCAACAAATACTCGGCAATCAGGACACGAGGGACTGGCAGCCTGGATCCAGCCTGGAAAGCGCTCACCAGCTTCCACCTGTGATGGAAATGTGAAGCCCTGATTACAGCTCCATGAACAATGGCAGTCAGAGGAGGCCTAGACAGGAGAGCATGCATAATGCAAGCAGGAAGAGAGTTTCTGGAAGGCTTTCTGGAGGAGGTGGCCTCTGAGCTGAGATGGGGAGGTGGATCAGGAGTGCACCAGAGAGGGATATAGTCAGAGAGAAGAGCATGGTCAAGGTCATGGAGGTAGGATGAGCTGGCACCACACAGCTTGTTGCCCACGTGTGCAGCTCTTGGAGCGCGAGGGAACACGTGTTCTTTGAGGAGATGACCTGTGGCCAACTCACCAAGCTGAGTGGGGACCAGGACTCCAGCCCCACCTGCAGCTCCACACTCACCTCAAGTTGAAACCTTTGCCTGAATCTTAGAGGAGCTGGGGATAGACAGCAGATCACCAGGGCCGTTGGCACAGAATCTTGTCCCTGTTGGGGGAAAGTGACAGGCTAGTCTTCTGAGATAATACGGACTGTTCCAAGGCCCCTTTGGCCCATTACCCACCCTCAGAACCACCATCAGTAAGGCAAACAACCCTCAGAGAGGAGTGTGTGGGTATCCACACATGGAGGAGAAACAGTTGTGGGCGTGGGAGGTGCTGTGACTGGGGTTGAAGTCCTGGGCTGAGGCTCAGGTGTTTGGGCCTGACTCTCTGAGTCTCAGTTTCCTCCTTTGCCCCCTGGTCACCCAAGGTTGCCACTGAGAAACAGAGAATTTCCTGCCATATCAGTAAACAAGGATTTCACAGTTGTCAGCGACTGCAGCTTTCTAATATGAGCCCTAAGGGCACTCAAGAAGAAGAACACCTGCAGGATATGGCAGCCATCAGGTGCAGAGGCAGCCACTCCCTACGGTGAGCTGCAAGGGAGCTGAGGATATGAAGACACAGGATATTGGCCTCATATAGGTGAGATACATATGGGAAAGTGAACCTAGACTCTTGCCTCTTCCTGTACATAGAAAAGTGCTAGATTCCTTAACTTGAGATATCTGGTTTTCTTTAATTCATAAAACTGCCAAAATATTTTTGATGTTCAGAATACCTGCCTTTTGTTGCAAATTTCCGTATAACCTGACACCCCCTTCAAGTCGATATCTTGAAGCTGAAACCAGAGGTGTTGATAGAGATTCATTACACCAAGGAAGGCTGAGCTCATTGGAGCCAAGCTCCTGGGTCATTCTCTCCTCTGGGACACCTCCTGCCGTGACACTGTGCCTGTCACAGGAGTGCAGCCCAGGTCAACGATCTAGCCTCCAGGAAGCTTGAGTTATGACTCTCTCAGATGTCACAATAGTTTATTTGTTTTGGCTGGAGTGGTTTTCCGTGGTAAATACAAATCAATAGAACTTTCAACTTCAATGCAGCATGAACAGAAAAGTTAATATGCACTCAACAGAAAGCATGTTTGCAAAACTTTTGCAACTCAAAAGCCTGGTCCTTTCTGAGCTGACTTGATGGCAGGGATGGCACACATGTGGCCTCCAGACTGAGCACAGAGTCAGGCTGAACATGGTTTAATGCAATTGCACCAGACTTCATTTTCTCCCAACTTTATTCTGACTTCTCATCTACTGTCTGGACATAAAAACCCACAGTCTCACTTTTCCTTGACTTCTTAGGAATCTTCAAGTTTTTTGTCTTGATGGGAGGGCACAGCAGGGGCTGTGATGAGATGTATGGTTTCATTCCTTCCCTCTTTCATCCTTCATTTGTTCACTATTGTGCACCCACTTCATGCTGAGGATGCATTAAAGACTGAGAAACAAAGCACAATCTCTCCCGCAAAGATTTTTTTGCTTCACATTTTTATTAAGGAGAAATGAAGATATATATAAAAATAGAGAGGATGACATAATGAATCTCACATACTTATCAGCAGCTTCAGTCATTATCAACATGGGCCGATATAATTTTTCCTGCCTCCTAAACCTTTTCCTCTTTTGGGTTGTCTGAAGAAGATTTTACATACTTTGTCATTTTTTTGTTGTTCAGACATGTTTAATTCTTTGAGACCCCATGGACTGCAGCACACCAGACCTACCTGTCCATCAACTACCTGAGTTTACTCAAACTCATGTCCCTCAAGTCGGTGATGCCATCCAACCATCTCATTCTCTGTCATCCCCTTCTCCTCCTGCCTTCAATCTTTCCCAGCGTCAGGGTCTTTTCCAATGAGTCCATTATTCGCATCAGGTGGCCAAAGTATTGGAGTTTCAGCTTCAGCATCAGTCCTTCCAATGAATATTTAGGACTGATTTCCTTTAGGATGGACTGGTTTGATCTCCTTGCAGTCCAAGGGGCTCTCAAGAGTCTTCTTCAGCACCATAGTTTAAAAGCATCAATTCTTCAGTGCTTAGCTTTCTTTATTGTCCAACTATCACATCAATACATGACTACTACTACTGGAAAAACCATAGCTTTGACTAGACAGACCTTTGTTGCCAAGGTAATGTCTCTGCTTTTTAATATGCTATCTAGGTTGGTCATAAATTTTCTTCCAAAGAGCAAATGTCTTTTCATTTCATGGCTGCAGTCATTTTGGAGCCAAGAAAATAAAGTCTGTCATGGTTTCCATTGTTTGCCCATCTATTTGCCATGGAGTGATGGGACCAGATGCCATGATCTTAGTTTTTTGAATGTTGAGTTTTAAGCCAACTTTTTCTTCCCTGGTGGCTCAGAGGGTAAAGCATCTGCCTGCAATGCAGGAGACCTGGGTTTGATTCCTGAATCAGGAAGATCCCCTGGAGAAGGAAATGGCAACCCACTCCATACCCTTACCTGGAAAACCCCATGTATGGAGAAACCTGGTAGGCTACAGTCCACAGGGTTCTCACTCACTCACTCATTTTGACTCTCTTCTTTTACTTTAATCAAAGAGGCTCTTTAGTTCTTCTTTGCTTTCTGCCATAAGGGTAGTATCATCTGCATATCTGAGATTATTGATATTTCTCCAGGCAATCTTGACTCCAGCTTGTGCTTCATCCAGCCTGGCATTTCTCATCATGTACTCTGCATATATCTAAATAAGCATGGTGACAATATACAGCCTTGACATACACCTTTCCTGATTTGGAACCAGTCTGTTGTTCCATGTCCTGTTCTAACTATTGCTTCTTGACCTGCATACAGATTTCTCAGGATGCAGGTAAGATGGTCTGGTATTCCCATCTATTGAAGAATTTTCCACAGTTTATTGTGATCCACACAAAGGCTTTGGCGTAGTCAATAAAGCAGAAGTAGATGTTTTTCTGGAACTCCCTTGCTTTTTTGATGATCTAATTTGACCTCTGGTTCCTGTACCTTTTCTAAATCCAGCTTGAACATCTGTAAGTTCATGGTTCACATACTGTTGAAGCCTGGCTTGGGGAATTTTGAGCATTACTTTCCTAGCATGTGAGATGACTGCAACTGTGCAGTAGTTTGAGCATTCTTTGGCATTGGCTCTCTTTGGGATTGGAATGAAAGCTGACCTTTTCCAGTCCTGTGGCCACTGCTGAGTTTTCCAAATTTCCTGGCATATTGAGTACAGCACTTTTATAGCATCATCTTTTAGGATTTGAAATAGTTCAACTGGAATTCCATCACCTCCACTAGCTTTGTTTGTAGTGATGCTTCCTAAGGCCCACTTGCCTTCGCATTCCAGGATGTCTGGCTCTAGGTGAGTGATCACACCATCGTGATTATCTGAGTCGTGAAGATCTCTTTTGTATAGGTGTATTCTTGCCACCTCTTCTTAATATCATCTGCTTCTGTTAGGTCCATACCATTTCTGTCCTTTATCCATACCATTTCTGTCCTTTATCGAGCCCATCTTTGCATGAAATGTTCCCTTGGTATCTCTAATTTTCTTGAAGAGATCTCTAGTCTTTCCCATTCTGTTGTTTTCCTCTATTTCTTTGCACTGATCACTGAGGAAGGCTTTCTTATCCTTGCCGTTCTTTTAACTCTGCATTCAAATGGGTATATCTTTCCTTTTTTCCTTTGCCTTTCACGTCGTTTCTTTTCTCAGCTATTGGTAAGCCCTCCTTGGACAACCATTTTGCCTTTTTGCATTTCTTTTTCTTAGGGTTGGTCTTGTTGTCCTTCACTATCTCCCAGAGTTTGCTCAAATTCATGTCCATTGAGTCAGTGGTGCCATCCAACTATCTCATCCTCTGTGGCCCCGTTATCCTCCTGCTCTCAATCTTTCCCAGCATCAGAGACTTTTCCAAAGAATTGACTCTTTGCATCAGGTGGCCAAAGTATTAGAGCTTCAGCATCAGTCCTTCCAATGAATATTCAGGGTTGATTTCCTTTAGGATTGACTGCTTTGACCTCCTTGAAGCTCAGGGGAATCTCAAGAGTCTTCTCCAGCACCACAGTTCAAAAGCATCAGTTTTTCAGCCCTCAGCCTTCTTTATGGTCCAACTCACATCCAGACATGACTATTGGGAAAAGACATAGTTTTGCCTATATTGACCTTTGCCAGCAAAGAGATGTTTCTGCTTTTTAATACACTGTCTAGGTTTGTCATAGCTTTCCTTCCAAGAAGCAAGCATCTCTTAATTTCATGGTTGTAGTCACCATGTGTTAGGCCAGAAATCACAAGGGGCCACTTTTCCTCCCCTAACCCTAACACTAACCCTAACCCTAACCCACTACAGCAGTTGAGATGGTCATAAAGGCACAGCCAGGAATTGCCAAGGTCACATCATGAGATGAAACATGTTTTAGTTTTCTTTGCAAAATATATTCTACCAAGTATTCCTGATACCATAATTTAGATTTTCGATGAACTGCCTTTTTGTTTACTCCTTTTTCTTCTCCTTATATTTCCTACTGTGACTAAAATTGTATTAATTTCTTTTGTGCCATTTCTTTCAAATTTGTTTACCTTAATATTTATCTTCCTTTTCCCAAAGGTCTAAATGATGTGTAGGTTTCAAATGTCCTTGGAAATTAGATACCAACTCTTTTTTTCCAATCAAAATGTACTTATTGTTTTCCTACCAGGATGCGATATTATTCTCCCTGCTGCCTTAAATCCAATGTTTATTTCCCAGCCTAAAAAGATGAGGCCATTAAAAATACTTTCATTTTTCGACACACACTTTCTCTCTTCCTCTCTTTATGAAACATTTGAGAGTTCTTTATTTCTACCCACCCCCGCCTTTTTTTTTCATGATAAGGTGAAAAATACATCATTAAAATATATCCATGCTCAAATTCCTTAAAACTTATGAATGTCACCTTTATGCTGAATAAAAAGGTCAGAGGATGGTAGGATTATTAACACTTTTGATTAACTGAAGGATATTGAAATGGAAGTTGGGGAGTTAATTCTGGATTATTCATGTGAACTCTAAGTGCCAAGAGTCCTGATAAGAGATTGTTAGAGAGATTTAACACCAGAAAAAAAGGAAAATTGATATGATGGAAGGAAAGATTGGAGTGGTATACCACAAGAGAGCAAGATTATCTTTTAACACAACAGTAGGTCCCTACTTTCCTTTTTAACTCCTTTTGTGGGGTTCGGAAACGTGCTTGGGGTCCCTTGGACTTAGAGGATGGAATATTGAAAAAGATAAAGAGGCTCCAGTGGTCCTGCCGTCTTAGTGGCTATTGAGAGATTGTCTGGAGGGGTTCACTTCAAAGACGAGGAGCCAATGGATTCTGGATCATTACAAATTATCCTCTCATCAGGCTACAGATAAGATCACGACATGAACATCTTACATGAACGGTAATTGTTGAACTGCAAAAATATCCTGTACCAATATTTGGGACCAGCAGACCAATTGGTACAGGACATTTTTGGAATCCAACAACCACCATTCATGTAAGATTGTCAAGTCACAGTCTTCTCTACAGCCTAATGACAGCATTACGAAAAATGATGGCTCCCCTGGGGCCAGAGGACTAGGGAACACTCAGGCAGAATGTGATGGCAAGATTAGAAGTCATGATGCATGTCCATTCTCATTTTCTCTTGAGAAATAAACCTCCCATTTTCAGCTGTGACATGGGTTATCCAATGAAGAATATTGACCTCATAGCACAGCCTCCTTGCAGCAAGATATAGCCCTAGGATCAAGCTCTAGGCAATGGAGCAGAAGTGGAAATAAGGCCGGTGATATTTAGATAATTTCTCTCCAAGAATAGGGTGCCTTTCCTTTTATCCCTTGGTTTAGTCACTAAGCCGTGTCCAACTCTTGTGACCCCATGGACTATAGTCTGCCAGGCTCCTCTGTCCACAGAATCCTCCAGGTGACAATACTGGAATGGGTTGCCATTTCCTTCTCCAGGGATCTTCCTGACCTAGAAATCAAACCCAGGTCTCCTGTGTAGCAGGCAGCTTCTTAACCAACTGCGCTATAATGGAAGCCCTAAAGTGATAGTGAAAGGCACTCAGTCATGTCTGACTTTTTGCAACCCCATGGGGTATTCAGTCCATGGAATTCTCCAGGCCAGAATACTGGAGTGGATAGCCTTTCCCTTCTTCAGATTTTCCTAACCCAGGAATTGAACACAGATCTCCCATAATGCAGGAGGATTCTTTACCAGCTGAATCGCAAGGGAAGCCCAAGAATACTGGAATGGGTGACCTATCCCTTCTCCAGAGGATCTTCCCAACCCAGGAATCGAACCAGGGTCTTCTGCATTGCAGGCGGATTCTTTATGAACTGAGCTATGAGGGAAGCCCTATCCCTTGCTCTCCTGTTAAACAGAAGGTGGATGTGGCAATGAGCCATCTGGGACCTGGCAAAGATCATGAGGAATAAAAGCACCCTGAATCCCTTACAACATGGAATTACCTTGTCAACCATCTATTTATATCTGGACTTACAAGAGAAAAATAGACTGCAGCTTTGTTTTCATGTCTATTTTCCTGGTGATTTTCTGTAACTTAAAAATATACAATCAATTCTGGAAATATTTGGAGACTGAAAGCACATAGATCATGATCTCAGGAAGGATGAGACCAAACTCTTCTTAATCATCTCAGTGCCTTTTGTGTCAATATTTTTTAAGTTCTGTAAGGATGCAGAGGCCCCTTGGACATCATGGAGATCAAACCTTCAATCCTAAAGGAAATTAACCCTGAATATTCACTGGAGGGACTGATGTTGAAGCTCAGTCCCTCCATTCCCTCTCACCTGATGAGAAGAGCAGATTCATTGGAAAAGACCCTGATGCTTGGAAAGACTGAGGGCAGGAGGAGAAGGGGATGACAGAGAATGAGATGGTTGGATGGCACCACCAACTTGATGGACATGAATTTGAGCAAACTCTCGAATACCAGACCACCTGACCTGTCTCTTGAGAAATCTGTATGCAGGTCAGGAAGCAACCGTTAGAACTGGACATGGAACAACAGACTGGTTCCAAATGGGAAAAGGAGTACGTCAAGGCTGTATATTGTCACCCTGCTTATTTAACTTCTATGCAGAGTACATCATGAGCAACGCTGGACTGGATGAAACATAAGCTGGAATCAAGATTGCTGGGAGAAATATCAGTAACCTCAGATATGCAGATGACACCACCCTTATGGCAGAAAGTGAAGAGGAACTCAAAAGCATCTTGATGAAAGTGAAAGAGGAGAGTGAAAAAGTTGGCTTAAAGCTCAACATTCAGAAAATGAAGATCACAGCATCCGGTCCCATCACTTCATGGGAAATAGATGGGGAAACAGTAGAAACAGTGTCAGACTTTATTTTAGGGGGCTCCAAGATCACTGCAGATGGTGACTGCAGCCATGAAATTAAAAGACACTTACTCTTTGGAAGAAAAGTTATGATCAACCTAGATAGCATATTCAAAAGCAGAGACATTACTTTGCCAACTAAGGTCCATCTAGTCAAGGCTATGGTTTTTCCAGTAGTCATGAATGGATGTGAGAGTTGGACTGTGAAGAAGGCTGAGTGCCAAAGAATTGATGCTTTTGAACTGTGGTGTTGAAGAAGACTCTGGAGAGTCCCTTGGACTGCAAGGAGATCCAACCAGTCCATTCTAAAGGAGATCAGCCCTGGGATTTCTTTGGAAGGAATGATGCTAAAGGTGAAGCTCCAGTCCTTTGGCCACCTCATGTGAAGAGTTGACTCATTGGAAAAGACTTTGATGCTGGGAAGGATTGGGGGCAGGAAGAGAAGGGGACGACAGAGGATGAGATGGCTGGACGGCATCACTGACTCGATGGATGTGAGTCTGAGTGAACTCTGGGAGTTGGTGATGGACAGGGAGGCCTGGCGTGCTGCGATTCATGGGATCGCAAAGAATCAGACATGACTGAGCAACTGAAATGAACTGAACTCGGTGATAGTGAAGGACAGGGAGTTCTGGCATGCTGCAGTCCATGGTGTCACAAAGAGTTGGACACAACTTAGCATCTGAACAGCAAACAATGCCACACTATGCGAGACAACAACAGAAAGTTGTTCTATTAGAGCTCACACTCAGTATTATTTGACTAAATCTTCACAGACATGTCCTCCCACCCCTTTCCAGTCAGGGAAGTGTTGCTATCTGAATTTTAGAGTTGAAGAGTTTAAGGTTGATTGAATTCCAGTAAATTGCCTGGGTTCAAACAGCTGGTGAATAGTACTCTCAGAATTGAAGCTTACTTCATGTAAAAGCCCTAACCTCACCACAAAGCCAGTGGTTTGCAAACTGTGCTTGATGGAACCCCCAGAGGTCCCCAAGGGTCTGTCAAGGGTTGTCACGGCTCAAGGGTGGCGACTATGAGGGATGAATGGGTAGGTTTATTCCCTGAAAATTCCAGAAAAATTCCCAGAAAATACCTGAGATTGGCTCAATGAGACATCTAAGACATCAATATCAGGGGTGGAGGACAACCGGCTCTTTCGTTGAACCAATAGTGAAGAACAGAAGGATGAAGGTCAAGGCTGAGACCAGTGGCTCCAGACACTTGAGCTCCTGACATTCTCTGGGGTCCTCAGGCTCACATCAGCCCTGTGGGAATGAGAAAGGAGTGCTTCAACTTTCAAATCAAGCTGCAAACAAATAGCTTATAGCATATTAACAACCATGTATGAGGTCCTTCCCTGGTGGTCGGGGGGCTAAGACTCAGTGCCTCCAATGCAGAGGGCCTGGGTTTGATCCCTGGTCAGGGAACTAGATCCCACATGCCAAAACTGAAGATCCCGCCTGCCTCAACTAAGACCTAGCACAGCCAAATGAAAAACAAAACAAAGAAAAACATGTGTGAGTTTGTGTTTGGAGATTCCTATCACATAAAGACATGTGCACACATACACACTTCAGAAAAAATTGATCAACAAAGACACACAATGCAATGCTAACTCGGGATTTCCCTGGGGGATAGAGTTCTGGGGAATATTTTCCAAGCTCTTCTTTACATTTTTGGGGTTTCTACGTGATCCTCAATAAGGATATCAGAAACAGGAATAAAACACCAATAAGAGTCAATAACTCTTTAAAAAGAACAACAATTTGGAGAAATTTTCAATGGTCCATTTGATATTTTCTGAGTTGTCACATGTTCCTCAATGAGTATTTTATAAACAGAAGAAAACTCTAACACAGGATAGGCTTTTTTGTGTGTGCTAATTTTGTGGTTATTTTTTTAGGGGGAAAAAGCAATTTTGGTAACTAGATTGTTTGAGTAGATCTACTGAAACCTGTTACCAGGAATGGTCATCTGCCCATTTCCAGTCAGAGGACAGAGTCCTGTGTTGTCCCCACCTGTGTTTCACAAGCCTGGAGGAGGCTTTGCAGGATAAATAGGCAGCAGCACCCGGGAAACTCCAGCATCCGGGCAGGCGGCGGCTCTGGACCCACTGCCCACATCCCGCTCTCGCAGGCAGGTAATCCGTGATGCTCCCACACTGGGAGCCAAGGGACCC
>NW_024080536.1:19977-26851 GCF_014754425.2 Oryx dammah
TATACTAGGGGGAATTCGGAGGCAGCACAGTCTCTGGGTTAGGAGAGTGAGTTCATTCTTTTCCTGTCTGATGCTGGACATGTCACTCACAGATTTTGCCTTCAGTTTGCACGTCTGTGTATCACAACTATGGAAACAGTGGGCTGTTTGTTGGGAGGACAGCAGAGTGACAGGCCAGCAGCAGTGGGGTGGATGTCAGCCCCCTTAGAGGCGCTAGGTGACTGCTCACCTCCACCCACCCCGTCTCCGGTGGGTACTGCTCTGGTGTCCCCACAGGTGGTCCACGGTGCTGCTCTGGATGTGGATGAGGAGGGCACAGAAGGAGCTGCTGCCACGGGAATCAGCATCGAAAGAACGTTATTGAGAACCACTGTCCATTTCAACAGGCCCTTTCTGATTGCCGTAGTTCTCAAAGACACGCAGAGCATCATCTTTTTGGGGAAAGTCACCAACCCTAGTCAAGCCTAGAGCTCCACTCTGAGCTGTGGGTGCCCCCCCTGAGGAGCGGGGTGCCCAGGTCCCTGGGTGCAGCCTGGCCCCTGGGCACTGAGGGTCCACCTTGCCTGTCCCACCTGCTCACCCCTGGGGAGGTGACAGTGACTCTGCTGGGGCTCCGCATGCACAGGGAGTCTGCGTCCTGGTCACAGGGAGACTCTGAAACCTCTGACAGCAATAAAGCACCTTCCTTGGACTTGCCTCTTTCTTATGTGTCTCCACCCTGCTGCTGCCTGAGCCCTGAGGCCACCCCCACCCCCGACTTACCACATCTGCTCAGCCCACCCCAGACTCTGAGCCCCTCCCTCTGCCCCAGCCTCACCAGCCATCCCAGGAGCAGGCTTCGCAGCTGCGACCAAGCCTGATGGACCACAGGTCCAGGACTGAAAGGGGCCCTGCTGCCTGATGCCCACTTTCAGGGGCTCTGATCCCAGGTCCACATTCACCCCTCCCTCCCCAGGGCCCACAATGTGCCCTTTTCTGGCACAGCCCCTGGACCCTGCCATTCTGCAGCTGAGCTGGGCCTTCCTCCCCCAGAACCTGCTCTCTGCCTTCCAGCAGCAAACCTGGGAGACTAACTGCTTCCTGGATCCCAGCTGAGCTCCTCCACCTCCTGAACCAGTTCCACCTCCTCCCCTGACAGACGATCCCCATCAGCAGGCAGAAGAGGTGTCCTAGGAGGGAAAGAGCATCAAACACACACCTGTGATAAGAGTGACAACCCAACCCTGCCTCCTACTGATGTATGGAGGGCTGTGTGGTCTCCAGGGAGGACAGCTCCAAGTGGTAATGATGGCATCATCCACAACTGAAGGGTCGAGATCTCTCTTTCAGGTAGCCTGCTAAGACTTCTACCTGGAATAACCCATTTTTAGTCCCCATGATGATCATAGGAGTTACATCCTATTACTCATCCTACTTTACAGATAGGGAAACTGAGGAACAGAGAGCCTCTGTAATTGCCCTCAAGTTCACACAGCTACTGATTATGGCTGGCAGAATGTTATCCCAGCCTCCTCAATCAGAATACCCTGAGCTGCAGAGCCATTATGCCCCATAAATGTTTCCACAGTGATGGTCCGCTAGGAACTTCAGATCTGATGGGCAGGATGTATGAGGAAGCAAAGCTCTGGAAACTGAGAGCAGAGGGCCAAACTTAGTTCGGGAGGTCAGGAAAGGCTTCCTGGAGGAGGTAATTTCTATGATGTCATCAGAGGGAGAATAAAAATGTCATGGTGAGAAGAGAGAGGAGAATGTTCTGAGCAGGAGAAAGAGTGAGAGTGACATTTTCAAGAAGCTAAAAAATGTGGGCAGATCTGAAGTAGGAAATGAAAGGCTTACACAGACGGTGGGGCCATGATGGAGCCCCTGGACCTCAAGTGGCTTGGCATTCAGTAGGGATTCTGGAAAGATTCCATAGAGTCCTAGACAGCTTTAAAGGAATTTAAACAGAGAGTTGATGTGACCAGATGTGTATGGTAGAGAAATGACTCTGGCTGCTATGTAGAGACGTGATTCAGGATCCAGGTCAGGGATACAGGCTGGGCATTGTCGACTTAAAAAATAGTCACAACCTAAAAGTTGACAGATATGTTTTATTTGGTGGAAATTTTTAAGACTTCAAACCTGAGAAACAGCATCTCAAGTAACCCTGAGAAAACTCTTCCCAGAAGGTAGGGAGAGGGGTCAAGTTGTATAGGAGTCTGCAACAAAGCACAGGTCATCTGAACATCAAAAGTATTTTTGTGAATTAAAGAAAGCCAGATATCCCAAATTAAGGAATCTAGAGCTTCTCTGTGTATGGGAAGATGTGGGAGTCTGGGCTCACTGCAATCACTCCTTTCTCGTGTATCTCAGCTATCTGGGGCCAGTATCCTGCATTTTTCACATCCAGAGTTCCTCAACGCTCACTGTAGGGAGTGGCTGCAGCCTGAATGCTGTGAGAGGGAGCAGGTATTCTCCTTCCTTAGTGCCCTTGCTGCTGCTGCTCTGCTAAGTCACTTCAGTCGTGTCCAACTCTGTGCAACCCCATAGACAGCAGCCCACTAGGCTCCTCTGTCCCTGGGATTCTCCAGGCAAGAACACTGGAGTGGGTTGCCATTTCCTTCTCCAATGCATGAAAGTGAAAAGTGAAAGTGAAGTTGCTCAGTCGTGCCCAACTCTTAGCGACGCCATGGACTGCAGCCTACCAGGCTCCTCTGTCCATGGGATTTTCCAGGCAAGAATACTGGAGTGGGTTGCCATTGACTCAAGAATTCTCTTTTGGAGGACCAGAATTGCTGATGACTGTGACATCCTTGTTTACTATATGGCAGGAAATACTCCATTTCTCAGTATTCAACAAGTTATGGCAGGAACTGGGGCCAAAACGGGTCCAGGCTTGAGAGGGAGAATGGGAAGATTGGAAGCCTGTGAAGAGAGCATTAAACGACTGTGGGTGGATGTGAGTAGAAGAAGGAAAAACAACCCACATGCAGTTTGGCTCCTGGGTGATGACAAAGCAACTGCCGAGGAAGGACCCCCAGCTGGAGGAGCAGGTTGTGGGGGAGGGGACACCTCTGGGTTTGAACCCCAGGTGTGTGGTTCCTGGGAGGCAACCAAGGGACCTGCTCAGGGAGGTGTTCTGGAGAGAATCAGGCTGGAGAGAAGCATGAGGATTCATGCCCCCAGGATGGGCAGATGGGTGGTGATGGGAGGAGGCCCCTTAAGCTGGTACCATAGGACGTGAAGAGGAGGAACCCTGAAAGTGCGCAGCACCAAGGAGAGCGTGCATTGGAGAAAAGCTGTCACTCCAGGACCACCAGAGAGGTACTCAGGGGATGAGAGGGGCCTTAGGGGTAAGGGAAGGATGAGTGGTCCATGGGATGCCGTGATCTAAAGCCACAGGGGGCAGGGCACAGGCAGGGCCAGCCTAGTGAGAGGAGCCCTGCCCTGGCTGGAGGGGGAAAGAGGTAGAAGTAAAGGGGGGCAGATGACCTTTCTAGAGTTTAGTCTTCAGCTTGGCAAGAGTTAGCCTGGAGTTGGCTTCTGTGCTTTAAAGATGCTGGGCCCATTTGTATGACCTCAGAAAAGATTCAGGAGGTGGGGTGACTAGCACCAGGGCTGCAGTGTGGCACAGTCCTAAGGGGAAGTTAATAGTGGTGACTTCTTGTTGTTCAGTCACTAAGTTGTGTCCAACTCTTTGTGACCCCATGGACTGCAGCACACCAGGCTCCTTTGTCCTCCACTGTCTCCTGGAGTTTACTCAAATTCATGTCCATTGAGTCAGTGAGGCTATCTAACCATCTCATTCTCTGCCATGCCCTTCTCCTTTTGCCTTCAATCTTTCCCAGAATCAGGGTCTTTTCTAATGAGTCAGCTCTTCACATCACATGGGCCAAAGTATCTGGGCTGTCCCTTATTACCTGTGTGACCCTGGGGGGCAAGGCCCCTCACCACCCTAAGCTTCTGTCTCCTTACTTGTAAAATGGAGGTGGATACTGTTACATTAGAATAAGAGTATAATGATATATAAATAAGATTGCTCTTCCTAGTCTCTTTAACCTCTCCAGAAATTGCTTAATTTTAGAGAAAAAATGTATCCTGTGGTACCAACTGCTCTGAGGTAGGTGTGGATCTGAAGGTGAGGGTCTGCCGGGCTTTGAGATCTGGGGCAAATACCTAACACTTGTCCCTCAGCTTTCCAGTCTCTCACATGGACATGATACTATCTACCTTGCTGAGATGCAAACAGATTTCAACAAAAACTAATTACGCACAATGCCTGGCATGATGATAAGGACTTTATATTTAGATTGCATGTGCGCATGTGTATAAAACACTTACATATCACACCTGGCAGGAATCCATAGGTGTGTATACGAATGCCATGATGCCTCAGGGTAACAACTTTTCTTCTTTTAAGATATCAGTCTCTTCATCTATAAAATGGGACCATCAGTCTTAGCCCCATCAGCTTCATCTGGGTGAGCAGGTCAAAGGAGATACTGGGTGTGAATACCTCTGGAGACCCAGAGAGCACTGTACAAATGTGAGGAAGACTGAATTCATTTGCTGAATTAGGAGCATGGTTAGGAGGGAGGCGTGTAACTTTACTGGCTCTTTTGGAAAAAATAAAAGACCTCCCTGCACTGGGATTCTTCTTGCATTAACCCATGCCTTTTGGGACCTTCCAGAGGAAGGGAACTCATGTTCCTTAATTCAGTACTTGCCTTCAGGGTTCCTCCAAGTGAAGATCGCAGTCCTCTTGCAGAAGAATCACTTGCTGAGGGAAGAAAGGAGAGGTTCTGAAATGCAGAGTCCCTGACTTACTTTTGTCCTAAATCAGAATCTCCTGGGGTGAGTGCAGGGCACCTCCATGTTAAACAAAGTCCCCAGGGAATTGTCATGGGCAGCAAAGCTAGAAAACCCTTCTTTGAAAGAACCTCAACAAGTAGCTCAGACGGTAAAGAATCTGCCTGCAATGCAGGAGACCCGGATTCAATCCCTGGGTTGGGAAGATCCCCTAGAGAAGGAAATGGCAACTGATTCCAATATTCTTGCCTGGAGAATTCCATGGACAGAGGAACTTGGTGGGCTATAATCCAAGCATCGGGCATACAGATTGACTAACACTTTCACTTTCAACAAGTAGCATTAAAATAGGACAGACAATGAGTTCTCCATCACTGGAGGTATTCAAGCAGAAGCATCCAGGCTTCAGAGGGCAGATGCTGACTGAGTGCCTCCTATGTCAAGTCAGCAGGGGAGGCTTCCCAGATGCTGAGCAGAGTGGGTCTGGGAGTGATTGAAGCCGTGATTCCCAGGTGGAGATTCCACACTGGATATATGCTGTCTCACCTCCGAGGAGCATATGATTCTCAAGACTGCTGTAGTGTCACCCTGAGCTCTTCCACCCAGGCCTCAAGCTTCCCCTGGGTCTGCTTTTTTACACACTCATGGATTGTTTGGGGGCCTCTGGCAATTCCTGGCTGGTCCCCGGGCCCAGGCCACTGATCTTCTGCTGCCCATGATCAGAGGGAGCTGGGTATCCTGCACAGGAAGGCCGAGCAACAGATCCTGGAAGCCCTCCTGCAACCTGGGCTCACCACCATGATGAGGCTGATCCAGACACTCCAGGAGGTAGGTGCTGTTGGGTGCTGGATCCCAAGAAAGAACATGCCCAAGGCCAAAGAGATGATTACTGGGGAGAAGGGAATTTTCTATCCAAAGGCACCCATGGTCAACGGTCTATAGAGGCTGAAGGCAAAGCCTATGTTGCTCTTGGAGATTTTGTGGCTGTCCAGGGGAAAGCAATGGCAACCCACTCCAGTACTCTTGCCTGGAAAATCCCTTGGATGGAGGAGCCTGGAAGGCTGCAGTCCATGAGGTCGATGAGGGTTGGACACGACTGAGCAACTTCACTTTCACGTTTTACTTTCAAGCATTGGAGAAGGAAATGGCAACCCACTCCAGTATTCTTGCATGGAGAATCCCAGGGACAGAGGAGTCTAGTGGGCTGCTGTCTATGGGGTTGCACAGAGTCAGACATGACTGAAGTGACTTAGCAGCAGCAGTAGCAGGGCTGTCCTGGGGGCTGAGGTTAGTATGATCAGAATTTCTTGGTTAACCAGGGCCAGACAGTGAGCCAAGCCAAGAGCACAGTGACCAGTGGCAACCGCTGAGGGCCCTTCATGCTCAGGGGTCCTTGGTCTGGAAGCAGAAGCAGGAAAGGAGACACCAATAATGGTCATCAGTGATATTCCTGGAAGGTCTGCCCTGTGCCAGGCACTGTGCAAATGTCGCATGATCCCGACCTCTTTTCATTTTTACCAGTCACTGGTGGTGAGCACTATTTTCACACCGCCATTTAATAGAGAAGAAAAGGGAGTCTCAGGAAGGTGAGGGGGCTGCCCAAAGCCCAGCAGCTGGTAGGCGGTGGAGTCAGTACTGAGCCCAGAGTCCGGCGGGCAGCGATTCCTGACCAGATGAGAGGATCACGGCGCAGACAGCTGGTCTGAACAGAAGGCCAGGTACCTTGTGCACCTGCTGGAGCGCCCTGACCTCCCTGTGCATGTAAGCTCTCTTTCCCCACCCCGAGGTGGGGATCCGGCTCCCTCCACTCCGGTCCCTGGAATCCAGAGGCATCACGGAACTCAAGTCAGCTGAGTCCCCTCCAGCTGCGTCCCCTGGCCTGGGAGGGTCCCTCTGCCCTCTCCAGATGGTGCACAAGCCCCCTCCCCCCCCCCCACTGCTTCCTAGGCTCACATACAGAGCATCAGTCTCATCAGGCACCCTCAGAGCCCCTCCTCCAGCTGACCCCTCCTCAAATCCTCTTATCCCAGAGCCTGACCTTGAGTGATTGACTTAGCCCATCTGAGACTGGTTTCTCATCTCTGGT
>NW_024080536.1:26951-39454 GCF_014754425.2 Oryx dammah
CCCCCCCCCTGGGCCGCGGGCCCCCGCCCCCCCCCCCCCCCCCCCCCCCCCGCCCGCCGGGCGAGTGGGGGAAGGGAGGTGCAGAAAGAGTGTCCTGTGCAGGTGAGTCCTGGAGACCTGGGCTCAGCTCCAGGCTCTGCTGCTGCACAGGGGCCCTGCCACCTTCCTCAGATCACCCAACCACTCTGGGCTGCTTGGTCCTTTCTGTAGGGTGATGTCAGAATCCCTCATCCCAGGGCTGTAGGAAATCAAAGTGATCATACACCAGGGACACTGCCCAGGAACTAGCTCAGGGCAGGCCCCCAGGAGGCAGCAGGCTTTATTCCCCTGGTGGATCTGAAGCCATGTCCTGCCTAGTGATTCTGACTTGGTAGGTCTCAGGGGGAAACCAGAATCTATGTCAGTAAGGGCCTGACCCTTCAGTCCATGGAACCAGCCTTTGTCACCCTCTGGTGATACTCTCTGGTGTGTCAGCCTCTATCACAAATCAGATTTGTTTATTTCTTGCTGGAGACCCTTGATGGCCCCCAGATCTCTGAGAAAAAAAAATCCACACTCCTCACCACAACCTCGAGGCCCCACATGATCTGCCCTTGCCAACCTTCTTCCCTCTCCTCTGACCATCCTTCCACTCCCTTCCTCTACTTTAACCACCCTGGCTTTCCTGCTGTTCTAGAATGTAAGTGGCTTCCTGCCTCAGGACCTTTGCACTTGCTGTCAGCTGCTAGACCTGCCTTTCCCCAGCCCATTGCATGGCACACTCCCTCACTCCAGTCATTCTCTGCTCACAGGTCACCTTCTCAGAGAGTCCCTACCTCTATCCTCACTACCTCTGTCCTCACCACTCTCTACCCTGCTTTAGTTTTCTTCTGCTCATCTGACACCATATGACCATATGGCTTCGTCACTAGAGGGTAAGCTGTTTGAGGGCAGGGGCCTGCCTGTGTCCTTCACAGCTCAGTTCCTAGTGCTCTGCATGTAGTGGACATTCAAACACTATCTGTTCAAAGAACTAGCGGTCCATGGGCATCCTTCAGAAAACCCCATTCTAGGGTCTCAGCCCTTCTCCTGGAGCACAAGCAACACCCCTGATCCTTGGAGACTCCTCCCCAACCCCTGACCATCCTGGCTCCCCTGTCACAGTCCTGCCTGTCCCCTCTGGAATTAGATTAATTATTGACAGAATTGATCATGATCACGTCTCTCCACTGTGCCTCTGGTTTCCCAGGTGTCCTTGGCCAATCCTTAACTTTTATAAACTTGAGTTCTCTTGTCTTTAAAGAGAAGAAACAACTAAAACTCAGCCTCTAGGAAAGACTTTTCTGTCAATGTTTGTTTCCCTATCAGTTATTTATGGGCAGAGATGACACCAGTCTCTATATGCCCATTCATCTGATAATCTGCTTTGGTGAATATCATAGCCAGATTGAAAATTTTATTATTTTATTCTCTTTTCTGCCTCCTGAGAAATCTGTATGCAGATCAAGAAGCAACAGTTAGAACAGAATATGGATCAACAGACTGGTTCCAAATTGGGAAAGGAGTACGTCAAGGCTGTATATTGTCGCCCTGCTTACTTAACTTATATATGCAGAATATACCATGTGAAATGCCGGTCTGGATGAAGCACAGCTGGAATCAAGATTGCCGGGAGAAGTATCAATAACCTCAGATATGCAGATGACACCACCCTTAGGGCAGAAAGTGAAGAAGAACTGAAGAGTCTCTTGATGAAAGTGAAAGAGGAGAGTGAAAAAGTTGGCTTAAAACTCAACATTCAGAAACTAAGATCATGGCGTCTGGTCTCATCACTTCATGGCAAATAGATGGGGAAACAATGGAAACAGTGACAAACTTTATTATCTTGGGTTCCAAAATCACTGCAGATGGTGACTACAGCCATGAAATTAAAAAGCGCTTACTCCTTGGAGGAAAAGCTATGACAAACTTAGACAGCATATTAAAAAGCAGAGGCATCACTTTGTTGACAAAGGTCTGTCTAGTCAAGGCTATGGTTTTTCCAGTAGTCATATATAGATGTGAGAGTTTGACTGTGAAGAAGGCTGAGCGCCGAAGAATTGATGCTTTTGAACTGTGGTGTTGTAGAAGACTCTTGAGAGTCCCTTGGACTGCAAGGAGATCAACCAGTGCATCCTAAAGGAGATCAGTCCTGGTGTGTTCATTGGAAGGACTGATGTTGAAGCTGAAACTTCAATCCTTTGGCCACCTGATGCAAAGAGTTGACTCACTGGAAAAGACCCTGATGCTGGGAAAGATTGAGGGCAGGAGGAGAAGGGGACAACAGAGGATGAGATGGCTGGATGGCATCACCGACTCAATGGGCATGGGTTTGGGTGGACTCTGGCAGTCGGTGATGGACAGGGAGGCCTGGAGTGCTGTAGTTCATGGGGTTGCAAAGAGTCAGACATGACTGAGTGACTGAATTGAACTGAGTGTGTCAGCATGCCTAGGGCCCCCAAGCCACAGAGCTCTCCGAGCTTGGAGAGACGCTTATCCATTCCCCTGTTGACTCACTCCTTCAACAAATACTCGGCAATCAGGACACGAGGGACTGGCAGCCTGGATCCAGCCTGGAAAGCGCTCACCAGCTTCCACCTGTGATGGAAATGTGAAGCCCTGATTACAGCTCCATGAACAATGGCAGTCAGAGGAGGCCTAGACAGGAGAGCATGCATAATGCAAGCAGGAAGAGAGTTTCTGGAAGGCTTTCTGGAGGAGGTGGCCTCTGAGCTGAGATGGGGAGGTGGATCAGGAGTGCACCAGAGAGGGATATAGTCAGAGAGAAGAGCATGGTCAAGGTCATGGAGGTAGGATGAGCTGGCACCACACAGCTTGTTGCCCACGTGTGCAGCTCTTGGAGCGCGAGGGAACACGTGTTCTTTGAGGAGATGACCTGTGGCCAACTCACCAAGCTGAGTGGGGACCAGGACTCCAGCCCCACCTGCAGCTCCACACTCACCTCAAGTTGAAACCTTTGCCTGAATCTTAGAGGAGCTGGGGATAGACAGCAGATCACCAGGGCCGTTGGCACAGAATCTTGTCCCTGTTGGGGGAAAGTGACAGGCTAGTCTTCTGAGATAATACGGACTGTTCCAAGGCCCCTTTGGCCCATTACCCACCCTCAGAACCACCATCAGTAAGGCAAACAACCCTCAGAGAGGAGTGTGTGGGTATCCACACATGGAGGAGAAACAGTTGTGGGCGTGGGAGGTGCTGTGACTGGGGTTGAAGTCCTGGGCTGAGGCTCAGGTGTTTGGGCCTGACTCTCTGAGTCTCAGTTTCCTCCTTTGCCCCCTGGTCACCCAAGGTTGCCACTGAGAAACAGAGAATTTCCTGCCATATCAGTAAACAAGGATTTCACAGTTGTCAGCGACTGCAGCTTTCTAATATGAGCCCTAAGGGCACTCAAGAAGAAGAACACCTGCAGGATATGGCAGCCATCAGGTGCAGAGGCAGCCACTCCCTACGGTGAGCTGCAAGGGAGCTGAGGATATGAAGACACAGGATATTGGCCTCATATAGGTGAGATACATATGGGAAAGTGAACCTAGACTCTTGCCTCTTCCTGTACATAGAAAAGTGCTAGATTCCTTAACTTGAGATATCTGGTTTTCTTTAATTCATAAAACTGCCAAAATATTTTTGATGTTCAGAATACCTGCCTTTTGTTGCAAATTTCCGTATAACCTGACACCCCCTTCAAGTCGATATCTTGAAGCTGAAACCAGAGGTGTTGATAGAGATTCATTACACCAAGGAAGGCTGAGCTCATTGGAGCCAAGCTCCTGGGTCATTCTCTCCTCTGGGACACCTCCTGCCGTGACACTGTGCCTGTCACAGGAGTGCAGCCCAGGTCAACGATCTAGCCTCCAGGAAGCTTGAGTTATGACTCTCTCAGATGTCACAATAGTTTATTTGTTTTGGCTGGAGTGGTTTTCCGTGGTAAATACAAATCAATAGAACTTTCAACTTCAATGCAGCATGAACAGAAAAGTTAATATGCACTCAACAGAAAGCATGTTTGCAAAACTTTTGCAACTCAAAAGCCTGGTCCTTTCTGAGCTGACTTGATGGCAGGGATGGCACACATGTGGCCTCCAGACTGAGCACAGAGTCAGGCTGAACATGGTTTAATGCAATTGCACCAGACTTCATTTTCTCCCAACTTTATTCTGACTTCTCATCTACTGTCTGGACATAAAAACCCACAGTCTCACTTTTCCTTGACTTCTTAGGAATCTTCAAGTTTTTTGTCTTGATGGGAGGGCACAGCAGGGGCTGTGATGAGATGTATGGTTTCATTCCTTCCCTCTTTCATCCTTCATTTGTTCACTATTGTGCACCCACTTCATGCTGAGGATGCATTAAAGACTGAGAAACAAAGCACAATCTCTCCCGCAAAGATTTTTTTGCTTCACATTTTTATTAAGGAGAAATGAAGATATATATAAAAATAGAGAGGATGACATAATGAATCTCACATACTTATCAGCAGCTTCAGTCATTATCAACATGGGCCGATATAATTTTTCCTGCCTCCTAAACCTTTTCCTCTTTTGGGTTGTCTGAAGAAGATTTTACATACTTTGTCATTTTTTTGTTGTTCAGACATGTTTAATTCTTTGAGACCCCATGGACTGCAGCACACCAGACCTACCTGTCCATCAACTACCTGAGTTTACTCAAACTCATGTCCCTCAAGTCGGTGATGCCATCCAACCATCTCATTCTCTGTCATCCCCTTCTCCTCCTGCCTTCAATCTTTCCCAGCGTCAGGGTCTTTTCCAATGAGTCCATTATTCGCATCAGGTGGCCAAAGTATTGGAGTTTCAGCTTCAGCATCAGTCCTTCCAATGAATATTTAGGACTGATTTCCTTTAGGATGGACTGGTTTGATCTCCTTGCAGTCCAAGGGGCTCTCAAGAGTCTTCTTCAGCACCATAGTTTAAAAGCATCAATTCTTCAGTGCTTAGCTTTCTTTATTGTCCAACTATCACATCAATACATGACTACTACTACTGGAAAAACCATAGCTTTGACTAGACAGACCTTTGTTGCCAAGGTAATGTCTCTGCTTTTTAATATGCTATCTAGGTTGGTCATAAATTTTCTTCCAAAGAGCAAATGTCTTTTCATTTCATGGCTGCAGTCATTTTGGAGCCAAGAAAATAAAGTCTGTCATGGTTTCCATTGTTTGCCCATCTATTTGCCATGGAGTGATGGGACCAGATGCCATGATCTTAGTTTTTTGAATGTTGAGTTTTAAGCCAACTTTTTCTTCCCTGGTGGCTCAGAGGGTAAAGCATCTGCCTGCAATGCAGGAGACCTGGGTTTGATTCCTGAATCAGGAAGATCCCCTGGAGAAGGAAATGGCAACCCACTCCATACCCTTACCTGGAAAACCCCATGTATGGAGAAACCTGGTAGGCTACAGTCCACAGGGTTCTCACTCACTCACTCATTTTGACTCTCTTCTTTTACTTTAATCAAAGAGGCTCTTTAGTTCTTCTTTGCTTTCTGCCATAAGGGTAGTATCATCTGCATATCTGAGATTATTGATATTTCTCCAGGCAATCTTGACTCCAGCTTGTGCTTCATCCAGCCTGGCATTTCTCATCATGTACTCTGCATATATCTAAATAAGCATGGTGACAATATACAGCCTTGACATACACCTTTCCTGATTTGGAACCAGTCTGTTGTTCCATGTCCTGTTCTAACTATTGCTTCTTGACCTGCATACAGATTTCTCAGGATGCAGGTAAGATGGTCTGGTATTCCCATCTATTGAAGAATTTTCCACAGTTTATTGTGATCCACACAAAGGCTTTGGCGTAGTCAATAAAGCAGAAGTAGATGTTTTTCTGGAACTCCCTTGCTTTTTTGATGATCTAATTTGACCTCTGGTTCCTGTACCTTTTCTAAATCCAGCTTGAACATCTGTAAGTTCATGGTTCACATACTGTTGAAGCCTGGCTTGGGGAATTTTGAGCATTACTTTCCTAGCATGTGAGATGACTGCAACTGTGCAGTAGTTTGAGCATTCTTTGGCATTGGCTCTCTTTGGGATTGGAATGAAAGCTGACCTTTTCCAGTCCTGTGGCCACTGCTGAGTTTTCCAAATTTCCTGGCATATTGAGTACAGCACTTTTATAGCATCATCTTTTAGGATTTGAAATAGTTCAACTGGAATTCCATCACCTCCACTAGCTTTGTTTGTAGTGATGCTTCCTAAGGCCCACTTGCCTTCGCATTCCAGGATGTCTGGCTCTAGGTGAGTGATCACACCATCGTGATTATCTGAGTCGTGAAGATCTCTTTTGTATAGGTGTATTCTTGCCACCTCTTCTTAATATCATCTGCTTCTGTTAGGTCCATACCATTTCTGTCCTTTATCCATACCATTTCTGTCCTTTATCGAGCCCATCTTTGCATGAAATGTTCCCTTGGTATCTCTAATTTTCTTGAAGAGATCTCTAGTCTTTCCCATTCTGTTGTTTTCCTCTATTTCTTTGCACTGATCACTGAGGAAGGCTTTCTTATCCTTGCCGTTCTTTTAACTCTGCATTCAAATGGGTATATCTTTCCTTTTTTCCTTTGCCTTTCACGTCGTTTCTTTTCTCAGCTATTGGTAAGCCCTCCTTGGACAACCATTTTGCCTTTTTGCATTTCTTTTTCTTAGGGTTGGTCTTGTTGTCCTTCACTATCTCCCAGAGTTTGCTCAAATTCATGTCCATTGAGTCAGTGGTGCCATCCAACTATCTCATCCTCTGTGGCCCCGTTATCCTCCTGCTCTCAATCTTTCCCAGCATCAGAGACTTTTCCAAAGAATTGACTCTTTGCATCAGGTGGCCAAAGTATTAGAGCTTCAGCATCAGTCCTTCCAATGAATATTCAGGGTTGATTTCCTTTAGGATTGACTGCTTTGACCTCCTTGAAGCTCAGGGGAATCTCAAGAGTCTTCTCCAGCACCACAGTTCAAAAGCATCAGTTTTTCAGCCCTCAGCCTTCTTTATGGTCCAACTCACATCCAGACATGACTATTGGGAAAAGACATAGTTTTGCCTATATTGACCTTTGCCAGCAAAGAGATGTTTCTGCTTTTTAATACACTGTCTAGGTTTGTCATAGCTTTCCTTCCAAGAAGCAAGCATCTCTTAATTTCATGGTTGTAGTCACCATGTGTTAGGCCAGAAATCACAAGGGGCCACTTTTCCTCCCCTAACCCTAACACTAACCCTAACCCTAACCCACTACAGCAGTTGAGATGGTCATAAAGGCACAGCCAGGAATTGCCAAGGTCACATCATGAGATGAAACATGTTTTAGTTTTCTTTGCAAAATATATTCTACCAAGTATTCCTGATACCATAATTTAGATTTTCGATGAACTGCCTTTTTGTTTACTCCTTTTTCTTCTCCTTATATTTCCTACTGTGACTAAAATTGTATTAATTTCTTTTGTGCCATTTCTTTCAAATTTGTTTACCTTAATATTTATCTTCCTTTTCCCAAAGGTCTAAATGATGTGTAGGTTTCAAATGTCCTTGGAAATTAGATACCAACTCTTTTTTTCCAATCAAAATGTACTTATTGTTTTCCTACCAGGATGCGATATTATTCTCCCTGCTGCCTTAAATCCAATGTTTATTTCCCAGCCTAAAAAGATGAGGCCATTAAAAATACTTTCATTTTTCGACACACACTTTCTCTCTTCCTCTCTTTATGAAACATTTGAGAGTTCTTTATTTCTACCCACCCCCGCCTTTTTTTTTCATGATAAGGTGAAAAATACATCATTAAAATATATCCATGCTCAAATTCCTTAAAACTTATGAATGTCACCTTTATGCTGAATAAAAAGGTCAGAGGATGGTAGGATTATTAACACTTTTGATTAACTGAAGGATATTGAAATGGAAGTTGGGGAGTTAATTCTGGATTATTCATGTGAACTCTAAGTGCCAAGAGTCCTGATAAGAGATTGTTAGAGAGATTTAACACCAGAAAAAAAGGAAAATTGATATGATGGAAGGAAAGATTGGAGTGGTATACCACAAGAGAGCAAGATTATCTTTTAACACAACAGTAGGTCCCTACTTTCCTTTTTAACTCCTTTTGTGGGGTTCGGAAACGTGCTTGGGGTCCCTTGGACTTAGAGGATGGAATATTGAAAAAGATAAAGAGGCTCCAGTGGTCCTGCCGTCTTAGTGGCTATTGAGAGATTGTCTGGAGGGGTTCACTTCAAAGACGAGGAGCCAATGGATTCTGGATCATTACAAATTATCCTCTCATCAGGCTACAGATAAGATCACGACATGAACATCTTACATGAACGGTAATTGTTGAACTGCAAAAATATCCTGTACCAATATTTGGGACCAGCAGACCAATTGGTACAGGACATTTTTGGAATCCAACAACCACCATTCATGTAAGATTGTCAAGTCACAGTCTTCTCTACAGCCTAATGACAGCATTACGAAAAATGATGGCTCCCCTGGGGCCAGAGGACTAGGGAACACTCAGGCAGAATGTGATGGCAAGATTAGAAGTCATGATGCATGTCCATTCTCATTTTCTCTTGAGAAATAAACCTCCCATTTTCAGCTGTGACATGGGTTATCCAATGAAGAATATTGACCTCATAGCACAGCCTCCTTGCAGCAAGATATAGCCCTAGGATCAAGCTCTAGGCAATGGAGCAGAAGTGGAAATAAGGCCGGTGATATTTAGATAATTTCTCTCCAAGAATAGGGTGCCTTTCCTTTTATCCCTTGGTTTAGTCACTAAGCCGTGTCCAACTCTTGTGACCCCATGGACTATAGTCTGCCAGGCTCCTCTGTCCACAGAATCCTCCAGGTGACAATACTGGAATGGGTTGCCATTTCCTTCTCCAGGGATCTTCCTGACCTAGAAATCAAACCCAGGTCTCCTGTGTAGCAGGCAGCTTCTTAACCAACTGCGCTATAATGGAAGCCCTAAAGTGATAGTGAAAGGCACTCAGTCATGTCTGACTTTTTGCAACCCCATGGGGTATTCAGTCCATGGAATTCTCCAGGCCAGAATACTGGAGTGGATAGCCTTTCCCTTCTTCAGATTTTCCTAACCCAGGAATTGAACACAGATCTCCCATAATGCAGGAGGATTCTTTACCAGCTGAATCGCAAGGGAAGCCCAAGAATACTGGAATGGGTGACCTATCCCTTCTCCAGAGGATCTTCCCAACCCAGGAATCGAACCAGGGTCTTCTGCATTGCAGGCGGATTCTTTATGAACTGAGCTATGAGGGAAGCCCTATCCCTTGCTCTCCTGTTAAACAGAAGGTGGATGTGGCAATGAGCCATCTGGGACCTGGCAAAGATCATGAGGAATAAAAGCACCCTGAATCCCTTACAACATGGAATTACCTTGTCAACCATCTATTTATATCTGGACTTACAAGAGAAAAATAGACTGCAGCTTTGTTTTCATGTCTATTTTCCTGGTGATTTTCTGTAACTTAAAAATATACAATCAATTCTGGAAATATTTGGAGACTGAAAGCACATAGATCATGATCTCAGGAAGGATGAGACCAAACTCTTCTTAATCATCTCAGTGCCTTTTGTGTCAATATTTTTTAAGTTCTGTAAGGATGCAGAGGCCCCTTGGACATCATGGAGATCAAACCTTCAATCCTAAAGGAAATTAACCCTGAATATTCACTGGAGGGACTGATGTTGAAGCTCAGTCCCTCCATTCCCTCTCACCTGATGAGAAGAGCAGATTCATTGGAAAAGACCCTGATGCTTGGAAAGACTGAGGGCAGGAGGAGAAGGGGATGACAGAGAATGAGATGGTTGGATGGCACCACCAACTTGATGGACATGAATTTGAGCAAACTCTCGAATACCAGACCACCTGACCTGTCTCTTGAGAAATCTGTATGCAGGTCAGGAAGCAACCGTTAGAACTGGACATGGAACAACAGACTGGTTCCAAATGGGAAAAGGAGTACGTCAAGGCTGTATATTGTCACCCTGCTTATTTAACTTCTATGCAGAGTACATCATGAGCAACGCTGGACTGGATGAAACATAAGCTGGAATCAAGATTGCTGGGAGAAATATCAGTAACCTCAGATATGCAGATGACACCACCCTTATGGCAGAAAGTGAAGAGGAACTCAAAAGCATCTTGATGAAAGTGAAAGAGGAGAGTGAAAAAGTTGGCTTAAAGCTCAACATTCAGAAAATGAAGATCACAGCATCCGGTCCCATCACTTCATGGGAAATAGATGGGGAAACAGTAGAAACAGTGTCAGACTTTATTTTAGGGGGCTCCAAGATCACTGCAGATGGTGACTGCAGCCATGAAATTAAAAGACACTTACTCTTTGGAAGAAAAGTTATGATCAACCTAGATAGCATATTCAAAAGCAGAGACATTACTTTGCCAACTAAGGTCCATCTAGTCAAGGCTATGGTTTTTCCAGTAGTCATGAATGGATGTGAGAGTTGGACTGTGAAGAAGGCTGAGTGCCAAAGAATTGATGCTTTTGAACTGTGGTGTTGAAGAAGACTCTGGAGAGTCCCTTGGACTGCAAGGAGATCCAACCAGTCCATTCTAAAGGAGATCAGCCCTGGGATTTCTTTGGAAGGAATGATGCTAAAGGTGAAGCTCCAGTCCTTTGGCCACCTCATGTGAAGAGTTGACTCATTGGAAAAGACTTTGATGCTGGGAAGGATTGGGGGCAGGAAGAGAAGGGGACGACAGAGGATGAGATGGCTGGACGGCATCACTGACTCGATGGATGTGAGTCTGAGTGAACTCTGGGAGTTGGTGATGGACAGGGAGGCCTGGCGTGCTGCGATTCATGGGATCGCAAAGAATCAGACATGACTGAGCAACTGAAATGAACTGAACTCGGTGATAGTGAAGGACAGGGAGTTCTGGCATGCTGCAGTCCATGGTGTCACAAAGAGTTGGACACAACTTAGCATCTGAACAGCAAACAATGCCACACTATGCGAGACAACAACAGAAAGTTGTTCTATTAGAGCTCACACTCAGTATTATTTGACTAAATCTTCACAGACATGTCCTCCCACCCCTTTCCAGTCAGGGAAGTGTTGCTATCTGAATTTTAGAGTTGAAGAGTTTAAGGTTGATTGAATTCCAGTAAATTGCCTGGGTTCAAACAGCTGGTGAATAGTACTCTCAGAATTGAAGCTTACTTCATGTAAAAGCCCTAACCTCACCACAAAGCCAGTGGTTTGCAAACTGTGCTTGATGGAACCCCCAGAGGTCCCCAAGGGTCTGTCAAGGGTTGTCACGGCTCAAGGGTGGCGACTATGAGGGATGAATGGGTAGGTTTATTCCCTGAAAATTCCAGAAAAATTCCCAGAAAATACCTGAGATTGGCTCAATGAGACATCTAAGACATCAATATCAGGGGTGGAGGACAACCGGCTCTTTCGTTGAACCAATAGTGAAGAACAGAAGGATGAAGGTCAAGGCTGAGACCAGTGGCTCCAGACACTTGAGCTCCTGACATTCTCTGGGGTCCTCAGGCTCACATCAGCCCTGTGGGAATGAGAAAGGAGTGCTTCAACTTTCAAATCAAGCTGCAAACAAATAGCTTATAGCATATTAACAACCATGTATGAGGTCCTTCCCTGGTGGTCGGGGGGCTAAGACTCAGTGCCTCCAATGCAGAGGGCCTGGGTTTGATCCCTGGTCAGGGAACTAGATCCCACATGCCAAAACTGAAGATCCCGCCTGCCTCAACTAAGACCTAGCACAGCCAAATGAAAAACAAAACAAAGAAAAACATGTGTGAGTTTGTGTTTGGAGATTCCTATCACATAAAGACATGTGCACACATACACACTTCAGAAAAAATTGATCAACAAAGACACACAATGCAATGCTAACTCGGGATTTCCCTGGGGGATAGAGTTCTGGGGAATATTTTCCAAGCTCTTCTTTACATTTTTGGGGTTTCTACGTGATCCTCAATAAGGATATCAGAAACAGGAATAAAACACCAATAAGAGTCAATAACTCTTTAAAAAGAACAACAATTTGGAGAAATTTTCAATGGTCCATTTGATATTTTCTGAGTTGTCACATGTTCCTCAATGAGTATTTTATAAACAGAAGAAAACTCTAACACAGGATAGGCTTTTTTGTGTGTGCTAATTTTGTGGTTATTTTTTTAGGGGGAAAAAGCAATTTTGGTAACTAGATTGTTTGAGTAGATCTACTGAAACCTGTTACCAGGAATGGTCATCTGCCCATTTCCAGTCAGAGGACAGAGTCCTGTGTTGTCCCCACCTGTGTTTCACAAGCCTGGAGGAGGCTTTGCAGGATAAATAGGCAGCAGCACCCGGGAAACTCCAGCATCCGGGCAGGCGGCGGCTCTGGACCCACTGCCCACATCCCGCTCTCGCAGGCAGGTAATCCGTGATGCTCCCACACTGGGAGCCAAGGGACCC